>NW_021634612.1:0-47968 GCF_004799145.2 Neltuma alba
AAGAAAGAGAAAGTGTGTATCATGATTCCAGTGCTGATCATGCAAAGAAACACCATGAAAAGGTGAAGGATTTGTTCTGCTTGTACATTGTTTAAATTGTGGATAAACATTACTAAGTCTTGAGTTCCCATGCCATTATGTTGCAAATTTATTCTTTCAATTAGCTTTATTAGATATCTTTTATTTTATTTTTTTTAAATCTAAATTTTAAGTTTCAGCTGATGACGATGTTAACCCTCAAAGTGTGATTTGGGCTCAAATTAAGGAGATTTATTCTATTCTATACCAGTGCTATACAAAAGGCTTTGCTTCGCTTACTATTATCAAATGTTGCAGAAATTTAGTTCCTTGCATAAATCTTTCTATTCTGTATGCTTACAGAAAAGGAAGCATGATGGAGATGAAGATCTTAACGATGCAAACAAACACAAAAAAAGCAAGGTAATGAAAGCTTTGTGTCGAATGGTTGTCATTGTTTATTTATATCTTTTTATTCCGTTTATATTTCTGCTTTCCGTTTTCTTGTAGCTGACCTTGTCCATTATTTAATGAACCTTTCTTCTGCAAAATAATTTTACTGCAGCATAAGAGCTCAAAAATTGATGAGTTGGGGGCAATAAAGGTAGCAGGATAAAATGGATACATACTGTAGTTCACTTTTTTCCTCAAATAGTTGTTGTCAGTTGTTAAAGTTTGGAGGGGTCTCTCAGTTGACATTGTGAAACTTAAGGTACTTCATTATAATTGCAAGATTTTATTCCATTTCTCTGCTGTCCGCATTGTTTAATCTTTCTTTAGAGTGGCCTTTTACTTTATTAAATGTTATGTGGTACATATTTAATTCTACCTTAGTCTTGCCTCTGGTAACCATGTTAATTGTTGGAAAAATTCTTACTGACTGGTACCTGATTCTTTGAGAAGAATGTGGGACAAGGGAATATTAATGTTGCTTCGAGGGTTTCACTAGGCTTTTCGCACTTAGCTCTTTTGGCTAAAACTAATAATAGGCTGTCATATTGGGTTAAATGGCCTGCAGAAAGTCAAACATCACTGCCCGAGTGTGCTGTAAGCATTTTTCTCTTTGGTTAAAAATCATTTTTCTTGTCACAATTTTTTGGTCTTGCTTCTCTTGTCTCGAGTGCTATCCCTTTTGGGGAACATTAGTGCTTTGTGGGTAGTCTTGGTTGATGCTATGTGTAATCTTCTCTGAGTACCAGCCCCTTGCAATTGCATCTGCTAGTTGGCTTCAGTCAATAGTAAAATATTGAGCCACTTCATTTACCTAAACTAAATATATTTTTTCAAAGTGCTCATCCTTAATTGGTCAATTTTCACAGTCAATATGATATTAGATGCTTTAGACTATTAAAAGCAAACCATTCCATAAAGAACAATACCTCTAACTACAAAATCTGAGCCATGCTTGTGCAACACTAGTAGTTGCCCAATTTGATAATGGGATCCTGGGAAGTTGCAGCAGTATCCTGCCAATCTTATGAACAATCCTGATGACTGCTGTTGGATGAGAAATTTCGCTCTTAGAAATAACAGTTGGTAAAAGAGCATTTGTTTTCAGATGCTGTAACAAATGATGAGATTTCATTTTACTTGTTTGATGGAGGAGAAATGATTTGGTGAGAAAGAAAAAAAGTAGTATGATGCAGCCTGAATCTCGTTAGAAGGCCTTTTTTTTTTTTTTAAAACCTTTTGGTGAAATAACCTCATCGGAGGAATATGGTATTATGAATTTGTAAAATTTATTATTATAGATATTACCATGATGTTTTAAACATGTGATTCCTTGTAGAATTAGTGAGCTCCGAAACTTTGGACTGTAGGTCATCTGAAACATTACATTTCTTGATGATTATAAGACCTCTTTTTAGCCTTCAGATACCAAAAGAGAGAAGGTAAACTTTTAGGAGGTTGATTCATAATTTTGGTCCTTTTGTAGTGAACATCTCTCTTTTGAAAGTTGAGATTCATGGGAGCTAACACTAATATTAAGAGCAATTTGATTTCACTTTGGGAACCACCAAAACCATGGTTTTAGTGTTTTCCAACATGAAACCAGACATATACTGATTGGTTCTCATATGAAGCTTTTCCAAATATCGGATCCTTGGATTTAACTTGGATGAACACTCCTAAGAGTTGTATTAATTAAATTTGTTCTTAAATATAGGTGATTCTTGGATTATTGTTGTCCTAGGGCTCCTTTCCTTCGCCTATGGGGGAGAGATTCAATTTTTGTTGCGCGTAATGAGATATATAACATCTCTTGATTACCAGGGTTGAAGCATGGCTGCATGGGTGGTGTGTCTTTCTTCAACCCCAATGTCTGCTTGCTTTATTTTCTTGCTGCAACATTAAATTGCAACAAAATGCTTCTGAATATTTAAATTACAAGGACTGGCAGGACTTGTTTATTATCATGGTGTTTCCTGCATGTTTAAGAGATTCTCATCATAGGCCGCATATTGAAATCCGTTAGGAAAAACCATTTTCTGATGTGAAAACCCTCGAGAGTCTTATGCATCGGAATTTTTATGTTCCAATTACTACAAGACCTATTTTAAGATATTTGAATAAAATAATTTTAAAAAAAAATTCAAAGAACTTTTATGCATTGTGCTGCCAAATAATGCTTGCTTCCTCCAGTACTTGTTAACGACTTTTGTAGACGCTAGATTAGGCTTTCTTAAAGTTTTTCCTCTAGAATTTGTTTATCTACTTGGTCACTGTTCTTCTCTTGTGTCTAATATGTAATGCTTACATAGTATTTCAATATCGTTTTGATCCTTATTAAAAAAAAAAAAAGCTTGTTTCCTTTATGACGCCTTGTAAAAATCTGTTTTTATGTTCAGTCTGGGGGGTGCTAGATTCTTGTATTTGTTTTATAGCATCACCAGATAGTTTCTCATTGATAAATATATGTGTGATGTCTTCCAATTTTATGCAGAGTAGCTAGTGAACTGTCAGTAAATATTATCATGAGGGTGAATTGGTCGAAGAAAAGGATACTGAGGTAAAATTTGCTGAGAATGAACCTTGTTGTATAATAACAACGATCTTATATATTAGTGCCAGTAATTTCCCAAACTCGGGTCCTTTCTGTTTTCCCAGTTTTGTGGCGCACTGGACATCTCAAAGTGAATGATGCGTTGTACTTTTTCCCCATCGTGATTTTTTAATTTTCTAGTTTACTCTTCCGTAAATAGTTTTTTTTTTTAATTTATTTATTTAGGGCTAGTTGCTTAGGATGATTGAACTAGGACTAACACCGCGAAGCGTGTATTTTGATTGCTCCTCCCATGCCCTGTATCTAACAGTAACAAGTCTGAAATTGATGACTGTATGGCTTTGCATCATGCAAACTAACTCTTCTCCAAGTTCTTTGTATATCTATTGGATTAAAATGTTATTTTGAAGTAAGGAATATTTTCAGCTTTAGATGGCCATTTAGGATTAGTTCAGTTCAGAGGCTTAAAAACAATATCCTTTTTTTTTCCGTGTATAATGTCATTAAGATTGGATATGATTTTGATAAGTTTCAGCATAGTATTGATGGTTAGAGGTACTCACGCTATAATTTTTTGTAACCATGATGGTGCCTTTCTACCAGCACAAGATTGCTTTTATGATTTGGAAGTAGCGAGTTTAATCCCTGCAACTTTTGCAGATAGTATCATCTGTACATATGTAAATGTAATGAAATAATTTTTTGTGCATATTCAGACTAGTATGTGTTCGCATTCTCTGTGAAGGTATAATGGGTGTTTTAGTTATGAACCAAAAAAATTGTATTATCAATGAAATACTCCAGCAAAAGCAAAGCTATGTATATTTTGTAAAATTGTACGGGGTTTGGGTCCTAACTTCCCCTGGGCCTCCTCAATGTAAGTTGCTTCTTTTGGGTCGTAGGGTGAAGCTGACCAACATCATGGAATGCGGGTTCTCTCTTAATAACTTGAAACAGAACAGTGTGTGCTTTGAAAACGTGAATGAGTTCAAAAAAGCCCAAGAAAGATTCCTATAATTTATTCTTCCCTAAACTAATTGGTGTCACGTGAAAATTAGTTTTTTTTTATAATGATTTTCCAAATCCCATTAGGTTTTTCAAAAAGGAATTAAAAGCTGCCAACGGTTTGAGTTTAATCAAAAGCTGATCCAACGGCATTCCCACATGGAAAACCGATGATTGACCCAAAAGAATACCAGAGATTAATTGTATTTATCTCATCTATGGGTCAAGTTTCAGTTTGATTTTTGGATAGCTAAGATAAGAGTGTGTGCGGGGAAAAGTGTACATGTGGATAGCGAACGTGGACATTAAATCGTTTAATCTTTGATATTATAATAATATGATATGTTACGTTCAGCTTTCTTTTATATTCATTCGACATAACTTAAAAGTAATTTTTTAATTGTGATTTACAGAATATAAAATAAGTATGAGATATGAGTTTTATTTCAATTTACGTAAAATGTGTTTATAAGTGTTTTTACCGCTATTTCAAGCAGGCTGTTAGTGTATTTGCATGTGGCTTCTCCTCCTTCAGAATCTGGGGCATACAAAGGATATTCTCTTCCTTGGTTGCTTTTTCTTTTTTTTGGGGAAGATTTTAGAGGCCCACCCTTTCCTTTTACAACCTTTCACTTTCCCTTTACTGAAACATGTTGGCTTTCCTCATTTATTACCGTTGCAATACTTCTTTTTGGGGCTTTGCCCGTTTGCTTCAAAGGATCACAAGGAATGTAATATTCCTCTGCTACTAAATATATGTGCTAATTAAATAGTTGGTTTTCATCTTAAATATAATATATTATTTTATTTTATTTCTCATATTTATTATTATTTTTAAATAAAATTATCTAACTTATGAATTGATATATAACATAGTTTAAAGATCACGTTGCATTTATTAGAATTAAGATATTAATTTGACCTTTTTACTTAATCTATTAAATTAGTCAAATTACTGTTACATTAAGGATCGGGAGAGTATAATGATAACCAAGTATTTATTTGGCATGCTATATTTCATAAAAAAATAAATATGAAAATATTAAATTGCAAATAATCATCGTTTTTCAATCTTGCATTATTTGAACAAATTGGAGTCAATTTTGGCAAATTCCATTATTATTTTGTGGATACAACGGAGCCAAATAAGTCACATTATTCTGAACTGAAAAACTCAAAATGATGGAAAATCTTTTTTTTTTTGTACAAGGAAAATCAATTATTTTTGTCCATTTCCTTTCTAGTGGACTCTAGCTTTCTCTGTCGTTTTACCTTTTCCCCCAACATCTGTGTCTTCTTTTATCTTGCCTTTGGAGATATCCAATAAAACCTTTTTTCTTTATGTTTTTTTAATAGAAAAGTGAAAAAAATTTTGTTCCTTTAATGAAAACATCTGCATCAAGCCTTTCGAGAGCAATTATTTCTGATGAAGAAATGTGAGAGCCAGTATGTCCCATGCAACATTATTTTATCAATAATAATTAAATTATGCATCTTCAAATCTCATCACTTGCCTTTTAATTATTCCAAATAAATTATCCATCTTGTGTCCAATAAATTATCTCCAAAACAGGTTTCACCTTCTTCTTCTTTTTTTTTTCCTGGAGCGAATGGAAAGGAATCCGCATGTCGTAATAAATTGGAAGAAAAAAAGAAAAACTAAAATCTCAAGAAAAAAAAATGTGATAATAAAAAAGTCTCATTAACAACTGAGCAATATGGACCCGTCGTCATTTTCTATATATTGGAACTTCTCATTACATGCTATTCACTTGTTATAAGATTTTTTAGTGATTATATTTCTTCTTTGGAACCTCATATTAATTTTTCCTATTAAATTTATAAGAGATCCACTATTCATTTATTGTGAATACATTTTATATTTTTGGACTTGGCATGAGTTTCACATAGAACAAATAGAAAAAGGGGAAGCAAGTTCATAAGGATGAATTCATTGGGGATGTTATGAGTTCAATAATAGTAAACTTGACAGATATATAATCTCATGTAATTGGGGAAAAAATTTATTTATTAGAACGAATTATTTGCAAGTCACAATCAGCATTAAAAGTTCTATTATACTCCTCCGGTCCTTAATATAAAACCCAATTGGTGAGTTGGTTTTAGTCCTAAATATAAGACCCATTTCTCATATTTATCAATTTTCTCTAAATTACCCCTATGGATACTCCTTCAACCATAATCAAGTAGAAGAGGAAAATGAGGTATTAAAAAAGATGATTATGGTATTTTAGAGAAAACGTGTCACATTTCTTATAATTAACTAACTTACCTAACTTCTTTAATCTAATCAAATTAGTTAAATGGGTCTTATATTAAGGACCGGAGGAGTAATTAGTTTGAAACTGTGGGACATGAATATTAATGTTGATATTAATTACAATGGCGACCTTGCCAGCACCAAAGCCAACTAATTATATGAGCATTAAAAGGGTTATTGCTATAAATAGAAAAATTTATTGGGAATGTCGATGTGATAATGTTCACCTGAAATTTACAAAAAGATTCAATTGAAAGTGAAAGATTACATTTATAATTATATATTTCTCTGATTTTTAGACTTCTTTTTCAGGTAGTTAAAGACAGTTATAAGTCCTTCAAAACGATCAAGTTTACAAAAATCTAATTGTTGCCCTTAGGCACTCCACAATTGGTTTGACTCGCAGTCTTTTTAATTAATTTTAAGCGGCATTTTTAAAATTTGGATCAGTCATTAAGTTATTATTTCCGGACCTATTTATCTATAAGAAGCAATTGATTTGATAAATAGGTTCGGAGGTAGTACTAATGAATCAAATTGGTAAAAATACTAGTTTACGAGTTATTATTATTTGATAACTTATTACACATATATATGACATTTATTTAATTTTTTTATTCCATACAATTAAATACACTCACGTATGCAAATATGTTAAAGTCAAGTTTGAGCCTGAAACCCCATCCAAACATAATAGGTGACGCTTTTATTAAGACAATTTGTCATTGACAAACATTTATTTAATAAACAATAAGCAAATACAAATGAACTTAATTAAAGATACATAGTTGTAAAAGTTGTTTGAAACCTTCCTAACCCATTTATTAGGCCATCCAGCCGTGTTGGAATTCAGTTCCTTGGCTTCTAAGGTTAATCTACTTTGAATAATTACACCTAATTTAGACCTACAATATTTAAATTTAACATAATAATGCCAGATATTAAATAATTGTAGTGAAAAAAGATAAATCATTATTCAAAGATCATACAACTAAATTTAGAATCTAATAATTAATGGATCTCTCTGATTTGATGATGAATCTAATAATAACTGCTAGTTTTTTTTTTCCGGTTGAATATCTTAGATGTTGGCTTTTTATTTAAAAAAAAAAAAAAAGACAGACCTCTTGGATCCCAAGTTGTACTTTGCCTTATCACTTCACTGATTTTAGGGCAATTGCCTTGTGAACTTTTGTTACATTAAGGCATCAATGTCCTATGCATAAAGCGTGATGAAAAGAAGTCATAATTAAAGCAACTAAAATCACGGATATATAGTGTAATAGAGGAAATTAAGCATCGAAGTCATTATTATAAGTGGGTCAGGCTAGCTAGCTAGTGTTTTGTTTTTTTTGTTTTCACCCCATAAACCAATCCAATAATTTCAAAGGGTAAATTCCTTGGCAAGTAACATCATCACAATCATTTTGATCCCCAAAAAAAACTCATAATAATTATGATGGGAATCTCAGTGGATTATCTCACACAATACTGTGTGGGGTTGTTAACTTGTTATGACTTGCAAAAAGATTAACAGGTTTTGCTTTTTAAATGTGCTGTTATTTTATTTTAATCTGTATATAAAATTTCACAATGTCTTTGATATGCTCCATTTGATTCAAAATCTAAGCATCAAATAACTGCCTTACTTAATTCAAAAAATTAATTAAAATTAGTTAAAGATAATAAATACATAAATATTGCTGTAAGATACACCTGAATTTGCTCCTAACGTAACATTGGTTTAAAGTAGTTTGAGAAATTAAATTTACAAATTACTATTTATTAAGGAGCTCTTTAAATTTATCATTTATATAACACAAATTTACCAGTCAAACAATGAGTATTCACCAATTATAATCGCGTTAATAATATCTCCCTTTGCACATCCTCAAGATGGGTACGTATGGAATTGGTCCATTCCAATGCCACTTAATTTCCATGAAAGCTTCCATTGGATTGAGGAAGAAATATTATTGTAAATAATGGCATAAAGTATGCAAAGCCAGAATTGTCCCTGCAAGTAAAAAGAAAAATTTATTAAATATTTTATCATTAATGATAATTTGGACAATTGTTATCCAATTGTAGTAATGCAAAAACATTTATATTTTTATTTGAAACATATTAAATGAGATTTTAATTAAGTAGGACATCACACCACTTGAATATCATCCACCTCAAGTGATTTTCCTATATTCGGTGTTTCGTTTGCCCCAAAAATTGAGATTTTAGGTAAGACACTTCGGTTCATTCCATTCCAAGAACTTAACCCTGGAAAAGAATTTTGGAGATCCTTATTAATCATAAATGGGAATACAAAAGGCTTAGTTGAAATCTTTTTAACTAAATCTTCTGGGCAAAAGAGGAAAATCCTTTTCTTTCTTATCCAAGTTAAATCCCTTTTCTTCTCCTCCCAACTTCCGAGGATGTGTATGTGAGAGAGAATTTAGAAGAGACAAGGAAAGGGAGAGAGGAGAAAAGTTAAGAAATGATTAAATACTCTTGTCTGGAAAATCCTTAACCAATAGACTTAGTATTGGCACTTAGATAGGTTCCTTGAGTATCCACTAAAACCCTTTCAAAAAATCTATAGTATGAAGAAACTAGTCACTACTACTGGTGATGAATACATTAGGCTCAACCAAAAAGAAAGATTATTATGTCTCCTTTGAACGAATGTCTCTAAGGTGTGATGTGAGGAACATAAAACTACTTCCTTCGGTCATTAATATAAAATCCATTTTGTAATACAAATAGCACTACCAAATGAGTTTTATATTAAGGACACAAAGATTATTAAGAAAAAAAATAACGGCCTTTGATTTGATTCCATGTATGTTTTTTGGCATCTATATATATGATACACTTTTGATTTCGAATTGTTCATCATATTGAATTTGGATTTGGATGATTCGATTTATAGAATAAAAATAAATTATCTAGATTATTGTTTCAAACGTATATATACCCTACGCATTTTGAAGAAAATATGCAAACAATCCATTCGGGGAGAAAAAGTGAATTTCTTAGTCCAGTTTAAAAATAATATTACAATATTCTCATATACTGGATTGATAGAAAACTCCAAAACCAAGAGTTAGGTTTGAAAAACAATTAAAGTGTACCTTCCTTTCCTCACAACGAATACTCCCAAACTAGCATTTACGTTGGAATAAAATTAAAGCTCTACTCTTTCCATGGGCCCTTCACTATTTAGCTACCACCCAAACATGTCTCCTTCCTTTTTAACTTTGTGATTTCTAGTGCTTTTGCATGTGGATCTGGATCTTGTATCATCACTTTCTCTACACCAACATATATATACATATATATATATATATATATATATATAGACACTACACACACACTCTTCTTGTTGTTGCTTTTTCGTGTTTGAAGATTGTAGGGCCTACATAATACACAACTCCTCTTGTATTTGTGCTATAAAGGCAAAAGGAATGGTGTTTTAAATTTTCTTAACCAGAGAATGGTGTTGTAAATTTAATAACGAAAAATAATTTAATTTAATTTAATACAATGCAATGTTTATTTATAGCTAAAGAAGAGTTGCGTCTGTTGAATATAATTGCACCTAGTTAAATTGATGAGATCAGATTTTATTGTTGAAAATTGAGTTCTCCACTGAAAATCGATTGTGTCAAATCAAAATCGATTTCTTCACATATTGAATTTGCTTTTTCATTTTATATTTTTAACGAGCTTTGGTTATGATCTTTATATTTTAGTAAGTTTTGATTTGGATTCCTATGCTTTTAATAATGAGTTTGGTTTTTGTCTATATACTTAATATTAACGAAGTTAATTAACACCATCCAACTCAAATCCAAATCCCTACAAAACTGTAAGAACTAACGTCTTGGACGGCATAGAGTATAGGGAGAAAAAATAAC
Organism: Neltuma alba; assembly: GCF_004799145.2. Taxonomy (NCBI): domain Eukaryota; kingdom Viridiplantae; phylum Streptophyta; class Magnoliopsida; order Fabales; family Fabaceae; genus Neltuma; species Neltuma alba. The sequence continues at coordinate 10,223 of NW_021634612.1, forward strand.
AAAAGCAAATTATGAGAACTAAAACCAAAAACTCATTTTTTTTAATATAATAACCAAAAGTATGATCAACCCTTAATTTATTATATATTTCTAATTAATTTAAAAATACATACATATATTCTTACAAAAAAAATCAAGTAATAATTAATAAGTAGAAGTCTGTTATCATTATTGTCACAGTATACAAACAAAAGCAGTAGACAAATTAAGTTATAAAACAACAACAACAGTAATATATAATAGTAATAGTAATAGTAATAGCTGTAGCAACAATATCTACAAAGAAAAGAAAATGCAAGTTGAAATATGAAAAGAAACAAAGTAGAAAAAAGTACAGTTTGATCCTCGTAATGGAGTCACTTATATATTACGCAAAATTTGTCTTAAGATTTGGGAATATATGTGTGTGTGGACACTAACACACTTGCAGAGCAAGCAAGAAAATAACAACCTACGTGCTACCTCTACATATATAGAATCCAATGGTGAACTCTTGTCTTTTATTTGCTTCTTCTTCATGCAATTATTAATCCAATATATATATATATATATGGTTGATGATTTGGTCTTCTGTTTCTGCCTGCATGTGACAAGTTATAAAGAAAGCCAGCGTTTATATGATTAGCATGCTTAATGTTGTATCCAACGGTCAATATGTTCATTATATATATATATATATATATATATTATATAAAAAACCATAATGCAATGTTGAAGAGTCAAGACATTACTTGTCCCCTTTCTTATCTGTCAAATATGCTTTCACTTTTAATCTCCCATGTCCCTGCTACAACATTAATCTTGCTCTTTACCATTGTTAATTGTCTTCTTCTTTCTCATCTCATATGTACTTTTAATTATTTTTATTATAAGGTTTAGATGCAAATTTGTTTCAAAATATTTCACATAGGAATTGTGAGTATCTGAAAGTTCTTGGTGGATTTGATCCAACAAATTAAAGAAATTTTGAATACACATAGCTCTTATATGTAAACTTCTAGGATAGAATTAGACTTTAACCTTTTATTATATATTTTTTATCATTCAATAAATAAGAAATATCATATATTTGGTTAAATTAGGATATTTAATTGAGAGAAATATCATTATATTTTGTTAAAAAATTTTGACTAATCATACATTTTTTTGCTACTTTTCTTTTGGATGTTGCTCTCTTGGTTTAAGAAGAATTCACTATTTTACCTCATTTTCTATATATAGTCTATTTGAAAGAAATTATTTATTATTATCATATTTGAATTGTGAGTAGTCAATTATCACAAGCATGAAGCATCATCTCATCCATGAATAATTCATCATATATCTTTCTCGATTCCATCAAGTGCAATTCAAAGTGCATACGACACACCGTTTCTTCTGCTTCTGGTTGGATTCTGACTTTCTCTTTGTCGTTTACTTTTGTTTCCCTTCCTTTCCATCTTTCCCTGCAATTCGAAGTTATCCTCAAAAGCTTTGAAAATTTCAATCACGCAATAATTATATCTTACCCTTCTAATTCCAAACTATATGCTTTTCGTCCTATAGTTATTCTTGTTCCTCAGATCTGCATATTAATAAGAAAACTTATTCTAGTCCAAATGAGATCCCCAAAAAAAATAAATAAAAAATCACATGTTCACACATATTAATTATTTGGACAGTGATTCAGTGAAGATTAAATGCAGGAAGTGGAAAATTCTTTAATTAATTATATGTGGTCCTCCCATTCAGTTGATGGTGATGTTCATTTTTTTTTATGTATTATTATAAGCCAGTAAGTATCATTTAATTTTATCAGATATATTTTTTTTAATACATTAAAAATATTTTATTTGCATGAATTATTAATATATCACATTGGGAGTGCACATGGGGTAAGCCAAGTGGACCTCCATGACTTTAGAGAAAGTGCGGGGTGACCGGCCAAACATGTCCATATGGGAAACGATGGTGATGTTTCGTTGCAGAATTTCGGCACATCCCAGTAATTACGTCGTGTCTCAAAATTAAATTTAATTGACTATGACATCATTTTATGATTTCTTTATTATAACAGGTCAATTTATCCTATTAAGGTAAAACTATACATACAAATTAGAGGTTCTTGGATTTATTTTTAGAAGTAATTTTACAGATTTCAAGATAAATATGAAAGAAAAGTTTTATCTTGATTTGTATAAAAATATTTTTTAAAATGTTTATATGGAATGCCAAACTCCTCCTTAAATTAAGATGATTTTACAGATTTCAAGATAAATATATGAGAAGACTATTGTCTTGACCTATCACTATTTTTTTAAAATTAGATCTCAATACATTAGAAACCAAACTGGATCAACATTTTCACAGGACCCAATCCGAACAAAGCAAAATGAAAGGCAATAACATACGTTAAGAGAAATTCATAAAAAACATAAAACAAATAACACAAATGAGTCAAAATATAAATTACTTATATTATATTATAGTCTGGAGAGTGTAATTCATTGTACTAAATATAAATAAATCTAGTTTCGATACCGTTAATAACTTAACTACCTCTTGATTTCTCTTGATTTTCGATGAGGTGATTAGATATCTTTGCGAACAAGTATCAGAGGATATGTGTTTATTTTTAATGTTTTTGATTTAGCATATCATTTGAAATTTTATTAAGTCTGATCTTTCATTTTTTTCTTCATAACATAATTAATCACGTGATATTAATGATATGATATATAGTGAATTAATATGTTTAATGATGATTAAATTAAGTAAAAGAGACTTAATTTCTTTTAAATAATGCATATGACATAACTCACATAAGTATATATAAGAGGCATAGGCTTGCATTCCTTAAACAAGCTTAAGTAATTAGAATTTAATTCACAATCCATAGGAGATGAACAAGTATAGTTATTAATTATTGATTTACCTTTCTCTCTATATATCTAAGAAAGATTAATTTCTGTACCAAGCTTTTACTCCTAATGTTAAATTTTTGCCTCATTAGTTCTTTTTTGACCCAAAAAAAAAAAAATCCTCCTAGCCAACACGATTTTTATTTTCATTTAAAACATATCGAATATTAATTATTGATGATGTAGTCTCTCTCTCTCTTTTCTTTTTTTTATGTTTTGCCAAAAGATGATGCAGTCTCTTGAGAAAATGATATTTCTTAATAAACTTTAATACGAAGATGTATTGATATTAATAAATCATAAATAATATAACTTATTCTAAACTCCATAGAATTAATAATGAAATCTACCCTATTTGAATATTTAAAAAAAAATTAAAACTTGAAGAGAGATTAAAGCTTCTCATAAAATCATACCATTTATTTTTAAAATTTTATCTTTTGATTTGAGACATTATCAGACATTAAATATAAATATCTCTATTAAGAGAAATTTGAATCTTGATATATCATATTATAATTTGTGACTTGTGAGTGACTCAATCCCCTTGAGTGTATCCAGCCTCTTTTAGTATCATTTACTTTATAATTTCTCAAATTGAAACATCATCATACGCCTGATCTTCAGTCATTTTCCACAAAAACTTTCACAGACACATCAAGGATCTTTTTCTGAAAAGGGGAATAATTACTTTTTCTAAAAGTCTTAATGTTTAATGATCATAATGAGCCAACGAATGTAACCAAACGGTCAACAAATTAAAACGGGAACGTCAGCAGTCAACAAAATGTCTCCACAGATACAGGGCATACCATATCATTTAGGAAAATGATATATGATGGAAATCGATGAATTCAATTTTCAGTGTATATAAACTAAAATGTATCATTAATATCTTGACAGAAAAATTATCAATAATAATGTTATTATTTACGGTGGTGGTGTTCTGATTTAACCGTATTTTTTAATTAATTTTTGCTCAAAGAAGTAAGTGATTATTATAATTTATTTTTATAGATATGGCAATTTTGTGCTTGCAACACTGTCAACAAAAATTGTGTTGGTTTAATTTGTGGCCACATCTCAATTAAGTTTTGTTAATATTCTTGATCAATTATATTTATTTACTTTTCACAATTCATTACCTATTCAAATTAGTTCCGTTCTTAGTTAACCACTCACATAGATGGTCAGGGTTGGGCATTGACTTAAGATATATAGTTATTTGGCTTGCGCAAAACCTTAATACATCGTTAATAAAAGCACATATGATTTTAGTCAATTTGAGACCCATAAAATAAAAATCTAGTCACTGTCTCGGAATTCATTGAAAACATCCTCGTTAATAGGTTCAATTTGAAAACATCCTCGTTAATAGGTTCAATTTTACATGAGGATTCTAGAAAGTAAGACGGCAAACTTAATTAAAAAAAATGCAAATATTAATAGAAATTAACTAAAGCATTTTGAACTTTTGATACCATAACTAGATAAAATGCTAGTATCTTTTTTTTTTTTCTTATTAAGAGTAATTAAATTGAGTGTCAAGAACTCAATTCCTCATAAATAAAATTGGGAGTTCCAACATTATGAAGAAAAAAAATTAGAAAATTACTATGAGATCCTAAAGAAATAATATAATCACCAAAACAATCACAATAACAATAAGTTATTTTCTACGTAGATCCTTTTTGCTAATAATGTTTCATTTTTGAAATCAAATCTAACCTACATTAACCTCTATCGAAAACTGTTCGCCGACACCTGTTATTTTAAAACTTAGGAGCATTGAGGTTATTTCACCCAGAAATCTCAACTTTTGAGTTAAGACACTCATTTGAGATTTGTGGATTTGTTTGAGTAGAAACTAAACTATAATTTTAAAAATATTTTTACAGTATATAAAATAAATATGTGAAGGATTTTATTTTATTTTATAAAAAAATGTTTCTCAAAAGAATTTTTAGGTGCTTTCAAACACCTTTTTAATTTCAAGACACTGAATGGGGGTTTTGCTTTGCAAATGTTAAAGCCAACAAATTGCAAGTTCCAAACTCTTGGTCGTCTTCCGGTCAAAAAAAAAAACTCTAGGTCGTCTCAGGTCAAAAAGGCCTCTTGGTCGTCGATTCACGTGTCCACACAATTCTTTTTCATTATTTTTATTAGTATTATTACTACTAGTACATTAGTATAATACGATTAGATGGCAGGTCCATTATTATGCCATTATAAATTTCAATGTCCTCGAGGCAAGCCAACGTCATTGAGTGAACAGACAATAAATAATAATTATGAGGAGTGCCTTCATAACACGGCGTTCTCTTAAGATAATTTTTAAAAAAAATTAAAATATTACAATAAAAAATACTTCTTAAAAGGAGTTGAAAATTAGGGAGAGAAGAAAATATATTTTTTATTTAGTTCTTATTATAAAGTTTAAAAATAATAAATAATTAGTTAAAATTAGTTAAAAGTATAAAATAAGTTAAAAATGTAGTTTTGTTCTAAATATATCTTTATAATAAGCGAGAAAGAAGATGAACGAGAATGAAATGTGATAAGTGAGTATGAAAAAAATAAAAAAATAAATATCTAAGGGTAAAATTGAAAAAAAAATGCATTAAATGTTTAGAAAAACTCCAAATTGAAATTTATAAAATAAACCACACTCATTTCTAAATTTGAAACTTACAAATAGCACCCGAAGAGAATATATAATACTTTTCTGATCCTATGTGTAAGTCACTTTTAACATGTTTCACACAGATTAAAAAAAATTTTAAACTTCATTAATTCTAATTTAAAATTCAACAATTTTTTAACTTTATCTTTATTTAATATACATTATACCTTATATAAACAAAGTCAGTACAATAATAAATAAAAGATAAAACTGTATATCTATACAAAAAATTTCTCTCAGTAATTTTTAAATAGGACAAAAAAATGTATTATCTCTTTCATATAAATAGGAGAAGAGGAGTACATGTCTTTTTCCTTGTAGACTGAACTTTACAGTATGAAACTCTCATCATATTAAATATGAAATAATGAAATAGATATTTATTTCATAAGTATAATTTAAAAATAAATTATAAAAAAAATATGAGAATTGCTACTTTCTTATGAGAAATTTAAAGTGGTATCTTTTTTTTCTTTTGAGCAGGATTTTAAAGTGACATGAAATATAACAATCACACAAATATTGTATTGATAACAATTCTGAGTTTCTGACGTAGGTCTGCATATCCTTTTCAGTAACACTAGTGGGGAAGAGTCGGTGCTGCACTGGGATGCATTATTTGTCCCCATTATCTCACAAGAATATTTTTTTGTTTGCTATTAGCATTTCCTTGTCATGTTGATTATATTCCCTGGATTAGTCGATTCCACTGACTAATTAATTTCGAAATGCTTTCCATGAATTAAAAATCAAGAAAATTTATCAAAATCGATCACAGTGTTAATCAATATCTTTTATTTTTATATATTAATTTATGCGTAAAATTAATTAATAAAAAAAATTCATGTAGTATTACCTTAATTGTGTCATCTTTATAAAAACGTCTTGAGATATTTATTATATTTTTTAATATTATCCTTATTTAATATTGGGTAAACATGCATCCATCATTCTAATTTTATTTTTCAAACATTTCTAGCACCCTGATGTCATTCTAATTTTTAGGTATTGAATACACTGTAAATAATATTAGGGTGCTAATTAAATGCACAAAGAAAGAAAATAAAGATGCTGGGTATATCTATAAAATAATATCAGAGCGGTAAATACACTTTTTATTTAAAGTCTCAACGCATAGGGTCTGAATACAAACAAAATTAGAAGCTTATTTGATTTTAAGTAGCTCTTAAATAGGACATAATAGTTACTGTGCGGGTGGGCATATGAACATGACCTTGCCGTGCTTGCAAGGTAAGAACATATTTCTTATTTGTCGACACATGAAGAACGTTACTTGCTGCTCTTCTTGGATTCACTTCTTCAACGTTTAAAAACCAACGTTGGTGTGCCATGAATACTTTTTTCTTTTTGGAAATTAATAATTTAGCTTATTTCAAAGACTTGCCCGTGTAGGTTTGAAAACTCTTTGGTACAATTTATTGACCAAAAAAATTTTGGAACAAAATTGTCTTAACTCAAGTCAACGTTGTTCAGCTGGCAATTAATAGTGGTCCAACGTTATTATATAGAGTGATATTACAGGAAAAAAACATTGTGTCAATTGAAAATGACTCAAAACTTCTAAAGTAAATTTGCCATTTAACCCTTTTTTAAAAATTAAGATAAAAAGCAATGCCAACTTTGCTAATTACTCTAATGATTAATGATAATTCAATAGATCTAGATGCAAGATGCATTATTATTCAAAAGATAGTGGCCTGTTATGTTATTATTATTTAGCAGTTATCACATCTAAGATACTGTATCTCCTAATTGAATCAAACATGTGGTTGTAATATCATACTTTCTCCGTCATTACCATACTTTTTTTAAGTTTTAGATGAAATAAATAATTTTAATCAATATTATATTTCTGCGGATGAACAGTGAATAATGGTCTAATATCCTTAAAGATATGTAGAGAGCGTTAAACGTAATCTTCTCAGTTTGGTTAAAAAAGCCGAAAATCTATTCTCACTAAATTTTGCTTAACGTATAAAGGTCAGTATTTGAAACCCAACCACTTATTTAATTATATACATAAATTTTTAATTATACTATATAAATTACTCCTCCTATCATAAATATAAGACTCTTTTTATATTGTAAATTACGTTACAAAAAAAATCTTATATTTGAGACGGAAGGATTACTAAAATTGTATTATTCTTATAGTCTTCAGCAGTGGAACACAAATTCCAAAAGTTCGTTGGAATAAACCGCTAATATTTAATTTAAAAAGGATTTACATCCTTAGTGTGCCCATTTTCGATTTTTATTGGAGATGTGGGAGATGGATTTGCTAGTGAATTAAAAAATGACCATTGACAACTAGTTTTCCACCTCCCCAATTGAAAAATTAAATAATAATAATAATATAATTATTATAAGGAAAAAGCTATGGTGAAGACAAATATTGACCCCACCTCAAAAGCAAAATTTGTACCACTTGTTTTGTGTTTAATATATATTTTATTCACCCGTTAAAAGGCAAATTTGTCATGAAAATTTTTATAAGATACAATTAGATTTTTTTCCCAACTTTTAATTAGTCCTGAAAAATTTAAAACAGTGCAATATTGACCTATAGCAATGAGAAAAGAAAGTTAATGGTTAACCAACAAGAAGTTGGTCCCGCTGGATGCTTTTGGGTATACCCTTGTAAAGAGAAGAAGCCAACAATTAGAAATAGAGTTAAAGAATTTTTTTTCAGATAGATTTTTTAAAGAATCAATTATTATATTAAATCTTCAGTTAACATAAAATTTTTGGGTTATCAATATCCAGATAAGATGAAGGATCTAGTAGCCGTGTTATTAATATTAAAAAATAATTTGAATGATCCCTAGTTTTTACTTAATTATGCTAAATTCTAGATCCTGTTTAATATAAAGCATTAAAAATGAGAGATAATTATCTGAATTTATAATTAAGAAAACCTATTAAAAAATATTTAGTATAAAAAATTGATTATTACATGAATTTAGATAAATATATGTATGTGGGATCAGATATTTTTGAACCTTTTAGGAAGATATTAAGCCAATCAAAAGTTTTAAATACCAATTTTATATATCCCATTAAAAAAAAAAAGGTTCTGAGGACAAATTTGTCATTTAACCCTTGAGTCATCACATCGATCACCATCAATCTCGAGCCACAGCGATGTACGATCTCCCAACAAAGTGCTTGTCTCGCTCACTAAAAAGAATCTTAAGTCACAATTATTAAAAATAATAATAATTATTATTATTATTAATATACATGTCATCATGGTCCAGACCAATATGCATGTAATGATTTTCAATAATACTACGCACATTTGCTTTTATAATCATACGTACTATCATTTTTCTTCTTCTGCACTCTTTCTCATTCGGTCTTCTTTTATTCTTTTTTATTGATTTTGTTTTCTTTATATATATACAAATTCTTTTTGTTTCAATTGATTTATGTGTTTGATTAATTCAATTAGGTAGCATAAGAAAGCAATGGCTGATGTGACATGGGAATAGCAGAATGCAAATTATTATTGAAAATATGTCATGCGTTTGTTGGAAAAAAAAAAAAAAGAAAAGAAAATAACGTTCTTTATAAGTTCATGGAAAGTTAAGTAAAGTAGGACATTCAACATAAGACAATAGAATAATGCCATGGGATTACACTATTTTGTTTTCATAAGTCAAATCAAAAAAGGTGTTAGGGTATAATAAGGTATATGTTTGCATATTATTAACTTTTCAATAAATAATTATTTTCTTCCTCTCTTTTTTTTGAGTAGGATGGTATCGCTAACTCAGGGTATCCCAACTTATCGGCCAGACTAATCCCAGGGTGCCTCGCGCAGGTATCGAGCCCATGACGTGGTAGGGAAGGCGCCTTGCGTTCCCGTTTGCGACCAGTCGGACCTGACCTTTGCAGGCTTATTTTCTTCCTCTCTGATGCTTAAGCCACACTCTCCATCTTATCATATCCCATTACAAAAAGATGTACAAGTCGCTTTTAGTTAAATTATGGCAAAAATATCTTAAAAAACAATATTAATGCTTTGTTGAAATAATTTTAAAGATACTTTTAATTGGATTTTCATGTCAGTATTATTTATTTTACGGAAAATTATAATAAAATAACATTTGAAATTTGAAATTCCAAAACGATTGCTCCAATAAGAAAAAAGCCAAGTTGTTGTTATTGTATGAAGAATTAAATATTTCCTACTTTTTAGTCCCTTCTTCTCACTAGCAAATGTTGGCTTCTTATTCTGGTATTTATCAAATATCAATTTGAAGCTTCTTTTTGCGTCTTTTTTTCTTTATTAAACAAAAATAAATTTTTTTTATAACTTATGTCGTCTAGTTATTAGGTATTGTCTCCCTTTTTTTTTAATAAAAGAATAATTTAAAATGCTTTAATAAGTTTTACACGACTTTTTACAAAATGTATAAAAAATATTTAAAAATTATTTTGGATCAATTAAAAGAGAGTGACCGAGTTTAAAATCCGTGAAAATATAAGGTAAAATCAAATAATGTGTCAACTAATTTTTTTAATTAGTTCAAAATGAAGAAATTTCAAAAGAAAACTACTCGTAATTTGGTTTAAAGCAGTAAGTGGTATAGGAGTATTTTAGTACTTATTTGTACTTTGGGTGGTATTGGGGAAAGCTTATGAATTACCAAACCTATTTATAGGATGGTTGACTAAAGTCGCTGCACTTATGAACCTTTTGGCAATTTTTCCAAATTGGTGAGTCAGAACTCTGAACACAAAATAATGTGAATTTTGTCTTCACTCGCTTTTTGTGGCTTGAGGAGTGAAAAACACGAGGCCAAAAATATAATTATAAATGTAATTATTAATTCCATAAATAAATAAATAAATTGCAAATGAAGGGGAAGAAATTAAAAGAAAATATAAATGCAGCAGTGTCGGTGCTCCATGCACGACAAATAGTTTTTACCTTTCACCCATCGTACGGAGCTGTGATGAGTGTTCACGCATTTTCATGTTCATATGTTTCTCGGATTCGGAAAATGACGTCCAGGGACCTTTAAAAACCTCACTTAATGACTTAACTGAATCCAAAAATCTTTGTTAATAAACAAAAAAACTTATATTAAAATTTTGAAATTGTGAAATTATTTAAGAAATGGAAACGACTAGGATTAAAATTATACAATCTTTTATTGTTAATATAAGAGTTAATTAAAGATTAAATTTGATCATAAATATAAAACTTCAATTCACTTAGTCTCATATATTTTCTCAAAATATTCATATTAATTGACGAGGGGTTTCATGAAAACATAATTATAATCAACTAATGTACATGATTGCATATGATAAGTTAGAGAGATCAACACACATTTGTGATAAATAACTAACTCAACTAATTTTTTTAATATCTTCAAATTAGATGTCTACTCTTATGATCCTATTTATAAGGCGCTCTTTTATATATTATAATAAATGAAGGATAAAATAATATATTTATAATAAAAATTTAAAATAGTATATCTATGATAAAAATTTAATAAAATAAATTATAAATATGATAAAAAAAATTATCTTCCTATCTTATAAGTAGAACAGAGGAGTATCTTTTATATTAAGTATTACATTAAAATTTTGAATAATTAGATATTCACCAACACACACACTTAGTTTTATTCCACGATGAACACGGCAGGCTCTTCTTGCTCAGCGCGTGGTCCGTTATAGGAGTAAAAAGAGAAGAAATTGGGAAAATCATAAAAAAAAAAAAAACCATGAAATTGGAAAAATTATCCACACGGACCGGTTCATAAAAATTATTGTCAAAACATATATTATTATTATCAAAACCTATACCAATATTATCACGGGTCTTAATTTATAATTTTTCTAATTTTACAGTCTGTTTTTGCAATTTTCCTGAAAAAATTTGATAAACTTTTTTTTTTTGGTTTATTAGGTCTTAAATCGTTTTCTTTTCATTCAGACAAAAAATTAACTAAGTTTGTTATAACTTGTTTCCATTTTATGGCGAGGTTAGGTAACATCCACTATTATTATCTGCTGTTCTAATAGAACTTAATATCTTTAATCAAATTTTTAGCATCCTAATTTCTAACAAATTCAGTTTTTTACACTTCCAGTAACCAAAAAATAACCTTTTAGTAATATTTAATATTTAGCATCCTATTTTTTTTGGCCGTCAAGTTTATTACTCTTCCGGTTCTTAATATAAGACCCATTTAACTAATTTGATGAGATTAAGGAAGTTAGGTAAATTAGTTAATTATAAGAAATGTGACATGTTTTTCCTAAAACATCATAACCATCTTTCTTAATACCCCATCTCTCTCTCTCTACTTGATTATGGTTGAGGAAGTATCTATAGGGATAATTTAGAAAAAAACTAATAAATATGAAAAATGAATCTTATATTTAGAACCAAAACCAACTCGATAATTGGGTAATATATTAAGGATCGGAAGAGTATATTACTAGATCAAAATATGATCAGATAAAAAACCAACTGAATTTCATATTAAAAATCCCTAAAAATGATTGTGAGACCGTTGCCTTTGTTGCTAAGGAATGGTACATTGAAAGGAAACATTTTGGGTCTCTTAAAGTTAACCTAATTGAGACGGCAGCCAAGGAACTTGTTGGAGACAAAGGGACCTTTCTTTTGAGGAAAAAAGTGCGGTATTCATATAAAATATACACATTTTTTGGTGCTGGATTTGACGGTTGAAATTCTTTTTTGTAACTTTGAGATTAAAATAAAACATATCTGATACCTAACCTGCGAATTTTATCAAAGTAATGAGAATTAGACCCGCGATTAAGTGCCTATTTGGGAGAGTAGTAGAAATTTCTTATAAACACGTTTTATATAAGTTGAGACAAAATTTTTCTGATATATTTATCTCGTATTCTGTAAATTACTATTAAAAAACTACTTATAAGTTACTTATAAATTGTTCCAAACGGGTCCTAAATTACTAGGAATAATGATTTAAGAGATAGTGATCTAGTTACAACTCGGCAATGATCATATAATTTAATTAAAACAAATAAAAAACATTTATGTCTACTTTTAAATTATATATAATCTAAAAAAATAAAAATGACCTGGTTTCAGGCTCAATAAAATGAAATATGCTATCCAAAATTCAGTAGTATTTCTTAATATTTTAAATTAATTTTTTATGCATCTAAGATTTTACAATACTTTATTACAAAAATCAAATATCTTAAAATAATTTCTGACACATCTATTACCTTGAAGTATTTTTCTTTAAAAAAAAAACTTGGAGTGTTAAGTATTAAGTTGCTTGTTTTTATTAAGAAAAATTCTTTTAAGATACTAAATATATTAAAGGGTTAAGGTGCATCCAGCACCCCCAAGTATTTTGTCAGGTATACCCAGTGGCCTAAAGTAATTTATGGTGCAATTTTGCCATCAAAGTAATTAAAATGGTGCACCGATATCCCATGCTAACAGATCTGTTACTTTGACTGTTAAATTGATGAGTCAGCACAAGTTTGACCAAAATAATCTGACATGGCATGTCTAATAAGCAGGTGATGTGGAATTTTTTTCGGGGTTAAGGTGCATCCAACACCCCTAAGTATTTTTCCAGGTGCACCTATTGACTTAAAGTAATTCATAGTGCAATTTTGCCCTCAAAGTAATTAAAATGGTGCACCGGTATCCCATGCTAATAAATCTGTTAGTTTGACTGTGAAATTGATGAGTCAGCACAAGTTTGACCAAAATAATCTGACCTGGCATGTCTAATAAGCAGGTGACATGGCTTTTCTTGTTAATTTCATTGTTTTGTTTGAATATTAGTCCTCTGGTCCTATTTATAAGGCATTTCCAGCATGTTTCACACAGACCAAGGAAAACCTTAAATTTCATTAACTCTCATTTAAATTTTAATAACTTTTCAACTTTATCCCTATTTAATATACATTATACCTCATATAAACAAAGTCAACAAAATAATAAATGAGGGGTAAATTTGTACATCCATACAAAAAATTTTTCTCAGTGCCTTGTAAATAGGACAAAAAAATATCTTCTCTCTCTACCTTATAAATAGGACTAGAGGAGTATCTCTGAAAAAATTTCTTACTCTGAAAAAAATTCCAAGAGCCGAAGAGAGCATTTACTGAACAGAGAAAACAAAGCAGTGGCAGACGAAAAAAATTCCACATCACATGCTTATTAGACATGCCAGGTCAGATTATTTTAGTCAAACTTGTGCTGACTCATCAATTTAACGGTCAAAGTAACAGATCTGTTAGCATGGGATACCGGTGCACTATTTTAATTATTTTGAGGGCAAAATTGTACCATAAATTACTTTAGGCCACTGGGTGCACCTGGCAAAATACTTGGAAGTGCTGGATACATTTTAACCCTATATTAAAAATTAATTTAAACGTATTGGAAGCATGTTTTCACCGACACGTTGATCACACGCCATCATTATTGACCATTCAGGCGGCCGTCAACTTTGTTATTTCCACCCTATTTCCACTGTTTTCTTCATATCCCCTTCACACACTTTCCAATAAAAGTGGGAATAACCCAAAATCTGTATTTACTATTGCTAAAAAGAGAGAGAGCTGGATTTACCCCGAAATTAGGCTTTTTTGCATGCCCTTGTCTTTGGCCTTTTTTGTGTGTGTGTGATTATCCTTCGAATTTTTGAGGTACAAATTGTGTTTGATAAAATTCTACCTAAAATATTATTAGTTGATGGTGAAAAATAATTTCAATTTTAGATTTTAAAAGAGAGAATTATCTTTAAGAATCGAATTCACAATTTTTTTTAATTTCCGATAAGAATCTCTCAAATTAAATACCTATTGTTCTGCTTGTAAATTTGAGTTGCTTGAGTGGTATACAGTATTAATTTTCTTTTTAATTATAAATTCACGCTATGTGAATGATAGATATTCATAGTTTAATGGGAAAATAATTTGCACTGTGTGAAAGGTAATTTGAAGGCTTTTTTAATAATTCATTTGTCAATTTAATCCTTTAATATAATTTTCCTGGTCTAGAATTGTTCAATCCACACAAAAAGTTTTAAAGTAGAAAAATTTTAGGATTCACATACAACGGAATAACATTTCTTGCCCCAAAAAAAGGAGGAATTGGTTTTTTTAAAAAAATAACAGACACATAATATACTTTCAACGAGATCAAGGGTAATGTTAGGAAGATAGAATACCTTTAAAATATCAATTAATTTTAACTAATTTAGTTTGGAAAAATCACTAAAAAGGCCTTAAAAATTAAAAAAAAATTGTAAACAGGGACTCGCTACAACATTAGTATTAGTTTTGACAATAATTAATAAACAAATGACAACAATTCTGTGAATGAGTCTCTGCATGTAATTTTTTTAATTTTTAAGGTTTTTTTTTTGACAATTCCTTCATTTAGTTAATATGAAACATGACTTATAAATGGGGATGAAAGTAACCAATGAGCGTTAAATCTAATGAAAAGAAGTACAATCATTAATTCTAATAGTTTATAAAAAATTTTTTAATTATAATTTATGAAATATAAAGTAGTTATACGTAGAGAGTTTTATTCCAACTTATATGAGCATTTAAAATCAACAAATGTAGACAAGCCCATGGTTGGTTACCCAAAGATATAATATTGATTTTCTTTGGCATTTTTGGTTCTTTGAAGGGGATAGCCATGGTTAGAGAGATTAGATTGGGTAGAGGCAACAACTCAAGTTATCCAACAAATAACACTTTTGGGGTAAAAACAATAAAACATATGTGCCACATTTGGTAACGTAACGGTTCATTGTTTCGCAAGTTTCTCCAACATAGATTTAGTCAATATCATCATCCTCCTATGTTTTGAATAATAACACTCCTAGATTTGCATGGTTTACACACACACACACACACACTATGCTAATAACATCTCAGTTGTTTCATTATTTTCTTATCTACGATAGTAATAATTATGTCTTTGATAGTTTCTATGTTATTGCTGTATGGGCTCTAACTAATTCATTCGTTAAACTTGTCCTTTTGCCTGCTTTTTACACTTAGTTGACGTTAAACTTCATTATGTGGTCTCTGACCTTTATATTCATAACATAGCTTTTTCCTTTTCATATAATAAACTTGAACAATACGACATCCATCTTGGTGTAAATTAAACTTGACGAAAACACATTGACTTAGTGTTAACTAAACTAGATAAATATACAAAAAAAAATTCATCCGTAGTACTACCTCCTATCCTAATTATAAGAGCTAGTTGACTAATTTGAGGTGATTAAGAAAATAAGTTAAGTTAGTTATTTGTAATAAATATGTATTGTCTTTTCCAAAATATCCTTGGTAATCAAGTGTATTAGCTAGAACTACTATTATTAGAAGGACTATCTTTAAAAAAATACATAAATATGAGAGACAAAGTATATTGTGGTCTTATAATTAGGATCAAAATAAAAATTAAACGAGGTTTTATATTGAGGATCGGAGGTAATACTTCATACCTGTATATTATAATTACCTAATCCATGTGTTACTCGATATTAAAAAAAGGTTAAATTATTAATTAATAGTATTTGAATCTTCAACCATATGCAACTGGCATTTTTTAAATCTAAAAATTTGACAAGAAATTTTCTAAAATTTTAGTCTGTGCATATAATATCTTGTTTTAAATTATTACTTCATCCGATTTTATTGATGAAAACTATGTTTTTTTTAACAAAATTTAATAAAACATTTATTGTTCGTTTCTTAAAATTATATACTCCTCCGGTCCTTATTATAAGACTCAATTTGATTTTTTATTTGATCCTAATTATAAGACCCAATCCATTTTGTCTCTTATATTTATGCATTTTTTTCCAACATAATCCTTCTAATAATGATAGTTTTAGCCAATATACTTAATTAGCAAGGATATTTTAGGAATGACAACACTTATTTATTATAAATAACCAACTTAACTTACTTCCTTAATCTTCTCAAATAAGTCAATTGGGTCTTATAATTAGGACCGAAAGAGTATATATATTTATATATATAAGAGAATTGTCGTTTTATGAGGGCGAGACTCGCGAGAGGCAAGAAAATAAAACAAGCTGGAGCTAAACTTAGGTTGGCTACTCTCAATTGCTGTTGCTTTCGACAAGTTATGATAAAAAATTTTAATATATTTATTTTGTGTATTATAAAATTATTTTTAAAATTATGATTTGATTTCTATCCAAATATCTCTTTATTTATTATTATAAAACATTTTTGTCAATTTTTTTGTCAACGCATTTTTGTCAAATTTATACAAACTAATGTGATTAGTAATTAAAAGTCCCTAATATATTTTTAGCACATCAATATTAATTTTTATTAAATATAGTTCACTGGAATGAAGTAAATTAGTAAGGGTCAAGTAAAATTTTTTTTTAAAAAAAAGGGACAAAAATCCCTCATGAAAAAATTTATTGATAAAAAAGACTTTATAAATTGACCGGGGCTCCTCTGGTTCTGCTTGTACTAAGTGCTCATAAATCATATAAAAAAGACTCTATAAATTGACCGGGGCTCGGTTGGATCAGCTTGTAATAAGTACTTATAAATATTTTTACCTAACTCGAGACAAAATTTTGCCAATGCATTTTTGATCCAACCTAGCTTTTAAATTCTTCTCAACAATAAAATTTTTGATGGGGGGTTTCTTACCAATTTTTTCGTTTTTTATTTGTTAATGGCATAGTCAGAATGAATTCATTAATTATTTTTAAATTTTTTATTAGAATGTTTTACAAATTAAAACACAATCCTTAAAAAGCATGCTTTATAAATCATAAAGGGAGCATTAAGAAAACAAGGAGCTTGAGGATTTGCCTGAAGCAATTTAATTATTGGATGTAAATTGAAAGACGGAGGGCTGGGAAATTGACAAAGGAGGAAGAAAGGGGGAAAATGGAAATGGAGGGAGCTAAGGAACATGCAAGTAGCATTATACGCACAGATGCTGTTCATAAAATGGCATAGTAGTAAATACTCACTGGCTATTCACTACACAACCACCAGCAGAATCTTAGCTGGATGTCTTCTCTCTCTCTCTTACATCTTTTTCTCCCTCTGATTCAACCTTTTCACAGACTCTCTCTCTATCTCTTTCTTCTGTTCTCCCTGTGAGGCTGTGACTCTCTCTCCCTCACTTGCTCCTCCTTCATCACTGTGTCTGTGTGTGGGCGTCTCTCTCTCTTTCCATAGCAGAAGTCCCCACGCCAATCTTCAACCCATTACTGTGTCTTCCTTTCTCTCCTCTCTCCTCCCCTTCTCCCCCCTTCTTCTTCATTCCCAGAAAGAGAGAGACACGCATACACATCACAATGCGTCCCTTCTTCCCCATCTTCTTCTTCGTCTTTCTCATTTTGACCTGCCTGCCTCAGATTTTCTGTTCAAAAACCGTTCTTTCTTCAGGACGCAGGATCCTTCACGAGCCATTTCAGCCATTGGGTTCTGTTCCTCCTGCTCCGCCTCCTAGCCCTCCTCCTTCCCCTCCTGCATCGCCCAACGCTAAATATCCCTTTTCCACGACTACCCCTAATCAATCTGCGTTTTTTCCTACCTACCCTTCACCTCCTCCTCCTCCTTCTCCTGCTTCTTTTGCTTCCTTCCCTGCCAATATCTCCTCTCTTATACTCCCTCACGCATCCAAATCCAAATCCTCTTCCGGAAAACTGCTCGGAGTTGCCATCGGTGCTGTGGTCTGTGCTATTGTTGTCGCTGGCATTTCTGCTTTTGTGTACTGTCGGCGGAGGAGGAAGCGGTACGCTGCCGATGAGAAGACTCTCAGATCCGATAGTAGTCTCCGTCTGTTTCCGCCCAATGCTGAATCTGGTAATGGAGGTCGAAAGGTGAGGCACACTTCTTCAACTAGCTCTGAGTTTCTTTACCTTGGGACCATTGTTAATTCGAGGGCCGTTGAGGATCGTTCTGGTTCGCACGCAAACGATGCTGGTCGGGGTGGGCGTAGTGCAGGCGGCGGTGGAGGAAGTGGCGGTGGTGCTGCTGCTGTGGACCCTCGGAAAATGGACTCGCCGGAGCTTCGTCCACTTCCTCCGCTTGTGCGGCAAGGTTTGAGGCAACAATATGGAGCGGCGCGGGACGATGTGGGTTCTAATACGGCGGATGATGAGGAAGAGGAATTCTACTCGCCCAAAGGATCTCTGGGTGGTCACGAGAGTTCGAATGGCACGGGATCAGGTTCTCGCAGAGTGTATGCGGCGATTGCGAGTGAGAATTTTGTTGGTCGAAGCAGTGAATCGAGTTCTAGCTCGTATTCTTCTTCCACTTCGGGCTCACCGGATCGGTCACACTCGATTAGCCTATCACCGCCGGCAAGCTTGAGCCCCAAAAGATCGCAGCCAAAATCGCCGGAAACTACAGTGGTGGACAGCTCTCCTCTACTGCCATCATCCCCACCGCTACCACGGCCACCACCGCCTGCTCATTCCCGGACTGAAGCGCGCTTGGGCGAGGGATCTTTACGCTCACCGTCAGATAGAAGCCAATTTTCTTTATCTCCGGTTCACAATCAGCATGTTCAATCTTCTTCAATGTCTTCATTATCTTCAACACCAGAGAGGGCTTCTGGTCGAGATGGTAAGTCTCCTTTACTGTCTCCACTCTCGTTATCGCCAAATAGAGCTGCAGGGAAGAACCCAGATGGGGGAGCGAGAGTATCGGGCGTCGCATTTGAAAATGTGCATTCTTCTTCCTCCTCATCTCCTATTTCTTTGTCGCCTGAGAGATGTGTTGAGAAAAAATCAGATGCACCAGAGAAACAAGATGAGAAATTTTCTTATTCGTTGTCAGGATTTCCTGCTGGGAAAATTTCTTGCGCATCACCAAGATTATCCACTACCTCACCTGAAAGGAATGTGGAGAAAATTTCAATGGCATCTCCGCAGAGAAATTCTGAGAAAATTTCCCTTGAGTCTCCAAGATTATCCACGGCATCGTGCGAGGGAGGTGCGGAGGCAGTATCAAGCGCACCATCAAGGTTATCCAATGCATCACCGGGGAGAAATGCGGAGAAAATCTTATGTGTGTCACCTAGATTATCCAATGCTTCGAATCAAAGTGAGAAGTCTCTGTCGTCTTCTTCAGCTTTCTCTCTGCCATCATCACCTGAGAAAGTGGTTGAGCATGGTTTGGATCACTCTCCAAGTCTTTCAAATGTTTCAGATCGTTATAGGCAATCTCCGATGCCAACCCTGCTTTCATCGCCAGAAAGAGAATCGTACAACACTTCGGATCGTTCTGCTACAGTTGAAAATGCTGTGGATCAAACAAGAGTTTCTCCAGCTCCTGCTCCTCCTCCGCCTCTTCAACCACAGCGAAAACACTGGGAGATTCCTATCCTCTCAACAATTTTTCGTCAACCAGCAAGAGTAGATAAAGTTTTGGATCAAAATGCGGAATCTCCTGCTCCTCCTCCACCACCACAGCGGAAACACTGGGAGATTCCACTTTTCTCAACAGCCATTGGTCAGCCTAGAGTTTCTCCCCCTCCCCCTCCACCACCACCGCCTCCTCCTCCACCTCCACCACCCCACCAAAGAACACGAAAGCAATGGGAAATTCCGTCTCCTTCAACTCCCACTGATCAGTCAGTTTCTAGGCCGGCAGCTTTAGTACAACCTTCAAGGCCTTTTGTGTTGCCAAATCCAACAACAGATGTGTCTCCGGTTGAGTTGCCTCCAAATTCTCAACAAAAGAATTTGGGGACAAATGAGGATACTCCAAAACCAAAGTTGAAGCCGTTGCATTGGGATAAAGTGAGAGCTAGCTCTGATCGTGAAATGGTCTGGGATCAGTTGAGGTCAAGCTCTTTTAAGTAAGATACTCAACATTGACTATGTTCTTTGATTCTTTTGTTTTAGCTTTCTGTCTTTCCTTGGATTGAGTGCATTGAATTGGTTTGCTGCAGATTAAACGAGGAAATGATTGAGACATTGTTTGTTGTGAATACACCACATCCAAAACCAAAGGATACTACACCGCGTTCAGTTCTTCCTACACCAAAACAGGAGGACAGAGTACTTGATCCTAAAAAGTCGCAAAATATTGCAATTTTACTGAGGGCACTTAACGTGACTGTTGAAGAAGTCTGTGAAGCATTATTAGAAGGTATTTTCCATATAATGTATTAAGCTTAATTTGTGACGTTGATTCCTGTATTTCATTCCTGGCACTTGCAGATAATGCATTTTAGTCTTTGGCCCTCTGCAAAGTGCTGCCATATGCCAATTTAGTATTTCTTTGGCTTTTTGGTTTCTAAAATGGGTTTCAAGGCTTATCAACTTGTAGGGACGTTTCTTTTTGTGTTGTTACCCCTTGTTGCCAGACGGATCTTGCCATTATTTTTATTATAATTTTTGTGTGTGTGGCAAGTAACATAAATGTATCCTAAGGGGGTGGGGAATTTGGGAAGATAATGGTAATGTAGGCATTTACTTGACAATCATGTGGGTTATGCTCATTAATTCCCCTCTCCCCTTCTCTTGTTGGTTACAGTTTAATTCAGTTATAGTGTTTTAACTTTTAGTGATAGCTTGGGGAGGGGGTTTGTGTGTCATGTTTCAAATTTTGTATGCTAAATTTTTTAATTAGGCTATGGTGGCATTTTTCTCTAATGGTTGCATAAGGATGTTCGATTGTATCTGAATAGAATCTGAACATGCAACCACAAAAATCTACCTTTCTGCAGGTAGTGCTGATACACTGGGTACAGAACTACTCGAAAGCTTGTTAAAGATGGCACCAAGCAAGGAGGAAGAACGTAAACTGAAGGAACATAAAGAGGACTCACCAATCAAGCTTGGTCCTGCTGAGAAATTCTTGAAGGCTGTGCTTGGTGTACCATTTGCGTTTAAAAGGGTGGAAGCCATGCTTTACATAGCTAATTTTGAGTCTGAAGTGGAGTATCTCAGGAAGTCGTTTGAAACTCTAGAGGTAATTGTTCTCTCCCACTTTTCCTTTTCAATGTGCTGTGTCCCTCTTCTTTGCATCACATCTTTTGGTGTCAAAGTGAAATTGTAGACTTAGTCAGCCTTCTTAAAAGCTTAATATATTCTTACAGGTTAGATTGTCATTCAACATGAAATGTGGTTAGAATATTATCTCACACTTAATATGAGGTTATGTTTCCTTGGTCACCAGAAAAAAAAAAGGTTGCAGTAAGTGCAGTGAATAATAGATTGTTCTTTGATAGAGACAAGATCTAAACATGCCCTGCAACCTTGTGTGCATCTTTCACCTTTTTTAAACCCTCAAAGTTAGTGGAATCAAAATGTAATTTTATTGATGGAAAATTAGTCTTTATCTTTACTCCTTATTTATAAAAAAAAATTAGAAAGGATTCAAGGCCTTGACAACGACATAATGGACATTGTAAAATTATAAGAAGTGGAATTCCTTTCACAAGCAGAGACATGTGTGCCTGTGTGCACGCACATATAAAATGCGCCATGAGATTCTAGCTTGACGCCTCCCTAGCTTCTTGCCTGTACTTTACATATGTTGCTGCTTATCCGTGTATTCCCAAAATAGGCCACTCAGATTTCAATAATCATAGTCTCCTTTTACCCCACATGATTCCCTCATGTAAGACAACAGAAGAAATTTAGTTTTCCTCTGACATCCAATTGCAGGTTGCCTGTGAGGAGCTACGCAACAGTAGAATGTTCTTGAAGCTTCTAGAGGCTGTGCTCAAAACTGGGAACCGCATGAATGTAGGGACAAACCGCGGTGATGCACGTGCCTTCAAGCTCGATACACTTCTCAAGCTTGTTGATGTTAAAGGTGCCGATGGGAAGACAACCCTACTGCACTTCGTTGTACAGGAAATTATAAGAACTGAAGGTGCTCGTCTCTCAAGTACTTCCCAAACTCCAAACTCCTCTTCAAGTGAAGATGCCAAGTGCAGGAGGCTTGGTCTACAAGTTGTTTCCAGTCTGAGCTCAGAGCTAGCAAACGTAAAGAAGGCTGCTGCAATGGATTCTGAGGTTCTCAATGGCGATGTCTCCAAACTTTCTAAAGGAATTTCTTACATAACAGAGGTGGTGAGACTAAACGAGGCAACACGGCAAGATGAAAGTGGTAAAAAATTTACAGAATCAATGAACAAATTCATGAGGATGGCCGAGGTGGAGATCCTGAGGATTCAAGCCCATGAAAGTGTTGCTCTTTCTTTAGTGAAGGAGATTACTGAGTATTTCCATGGTAACTTAGCAAAGGAAGAAGCTCATCCATTCAGAATCTTCATGGTGGTGAGAGACTTCTTATCGGTTCTCGACCGAGTCTGCAAAGAAGTTGGTTTAATAAACGAGAGGACCATGGTTAGTTCTGCCCATAGATTCCCAGTCCCAGTAAACCCCATGCTTCCACAACCCCTAAACCCTATGCTTCCACAACCCCTACCTGGATTATTTGGAAAGAGACAATACAGCTCTTCGGATGATGATAGTCCCTCTCCATAGCCTCCAAGGCTTTTGTCTCTGTGATTCATGGCTGCATCTTTTGTAGAAACAACCTGGTACCAGGTGTTTTTGACTGGTGGGAGCACGTATGGTCTGCTCAAAATGATGTAACCATTTTGGGTTCTCTCCGTTTAAAAATTGTAAAAATCCATGTAAAAGATTTGAGTTATATGTGATATATATAGATTATATGTAGACTAGAAGCTGTTCTTTTTTTCCTGAAGAATAAGTTTGCCATACTATATGAATAGGAGGTGCATTGTAAGGTTTTTATAACCATATGTATAAAGCTATTCAATTAGAGGGACATCCATTGGACTTATCAATTATTTCGTGTTTGGGAAGCCTGTGAATACAAAGTGAAGGAGATGAGCATGTGAGACCATCTCATGGATGGCCAGTTTAGGAAGGGAAACAGGATGATGAAGTATGCTTGATCGTTTCTTCAGCCAGCAGACGGATCTGTATTTCTTGTGGTAAAAATGGACCTGTACATTTTATGCGAGTAGTTTTATGCATATATTTTCATTCAATTATATTTTCATTTTGAATGGAATAGGAGAGAGAAAAAAAAGTTATTAACATTAAATAAATGATATTTTGCTTTAAAATTTAGAAAATAAATTTTGAAAGTTTAATTCACGGGAAATGATTTATATTTTCAGGGTTTCTATTACTGTTCTTGGAGGAATTAAAAAATGGGATTTGCAACTAATTTGTCTCCTAAAGTAAGAGTGAGTTATGTGACCGGTTTGGATGTTAAAATCATTTTAAGGGTTATAGACAAATGAAGTATCCCCTTGACCCAATTTGTGTGTGTTCGAATTCACCTGGTTACCATATGAAACCCGTAATGTTACGTTTAAAAAAGTTTTAAAGGAGGATTTTAGCGTCGGTTGGATTACAAATAATAAATTATCTCATTATCCGTTAGTTCTGCTTGACAAATATTGAGACTAGACTTGCCCCATTTAGCTCTAATTTTAAATTTGTCTGCCTAGAAATTGTGTTCAAAATTGATGGCTCTTGCAGATAGAAGAGGAAAACGAGACATATCCAAGTATAAACAAAAATAGAAAAATAATTATTAATTATTAATACTCCGAAGCATTCACTAATTACACAGCTTACTATGTTTAAAATTTAAAATAAAATAAAGAAAAGGGGAAGAAGATGTCATCGATTGACAGGCTCGATAGATGTTACACATATGTTCCTAGTGACTATTAAGTAATTTTTATTTTTCTTTACGGAAACTCCTTTTTTTTTTCCCCAAAAAAAAAATCATTTCATCTTTATAAAAAGAAATTTTTATAAATATGTCTATTGACAATATAAATGTCTATTTGTAAGTAGATTTATTTCATTCATAAAGTTGAACAAAACAGTTGATAACTAAGGGAGTGACAGCTCAAAAGTAAAATTAGGATATTTGCAGCACGGATACACCTATTAACAATATAGATAGTTAGATACATCCATTTGCAAGTGGATTAATTTGTTCTGCATTTACATAGTTGTCAGCCAATTTCAGTGTAGTACTTCATCTATCATTTTGCTTTCTAAGGTCTTCACATATTCGCTTCCCACATAGAAGATGCAAAATAATTGCTTTCTACTACCGCTAGCCATATATAATATGTTATCGCACATCATTCAAGTATTAACTTCAATCAATTCTCAATAATTAAACACAGTATGCGAATTTACAACAAAAATATGAGTTTTCACAACACCAAATCATCATTTTTCTAGAGAAGTGGAATTTGTAAATTTATAATATAATTCATGATAGGAAATGAAAGGTTTATTTTCAACACTCAACGGTGTGAATCTAAAATCACCCCACAGTATAATTTTATCTCAAATCTGAGTAATAAAAAAATTTCTTGCTGATTTAGAGCTCCATGATAGCCCAAGCCAAACCCATAAAATCTACAATAGAAGAAATGGAGAAGGATTTACAGTATTATATCCAGAAATTTTTGAATGGAAAGGCAGTGAAGGAGGTCACTTATAGAGAGAGAGAGGGAGGGAGACTATGACGATAATGAAGGCTCTTGTTACCAAAACAGCACCGATGGTGAAGGTACTCCATACTAGAATAGTAGTGACAGTGAAAGCTCTCTTTACCGAAATGATGGCGGCGGTGAATGATCTCTCTAAACCCAATAATAGATTTTTCAGAGAGTGAGAGAGAGAAGAGTTGGAGCTATCGAATGTTTTCAGAGAGAGGGGGAAGAGCTTCAGTGTCACGGAGTTTAGGGGGATAAAAATGTCTTTTTCTTTTCTAAATTAATTTCAGTTTGCTCATTTGGTCTTGCAGTGATTAGGGGTGTTCATGAAGCCGAGTTGCATGCTATACCCGTCCAAACCCGCAAAAAAAACCCAGCCTGTCCTAAAAAAAAAATGGCCCAAAAGAACTATTGGGTATATTCAGGTTGGGCAAATTGTTGGGCAGGCATCGAGCACGGTATGTTGCCTTGCCCATTTGGCCCTACCCGCCAAAATATATATAATTTTATTTATATATATTTTATTTGCCCGATATTTATTTTCTAATCAAACGTACTGTTGCATTAATATTTAGTGTTTATTATACTTATTTATTTTTGAATGATTTTGAGAGTTAGAAACTAGAAAAACAATTAAGTTTAATAAAATATACAAACAACATTTTTTTGTCATAGTCCACTCCTCCTAGCTACTATAAAAAGTAGTTTCATAGTATACTAATTAGTAATAATAAAATTAAGGCCAAGTTGTCATTTTAATATAAAGTTACATTAGATTATTAAGAGGGACATAAATAATTAGTTAATTAATATAGTATATTGACTTATTGGGCATGAAAGCCTGTCCTGCCCAGCCGGTATTTGCCCAATCTGAACTTAATAGGGCTTTTCATGGGTAGGGCCGGGCAACGGGCGGTATTTTCCAGCCTGTTTATTCTTCAGGCTGGGTATCGGACAAGGGTCCTGTCCTATCCAGCCCTGTCTATGTGCAGCCCTAGCAGTAATATTTCAAAATGTTTTGGGGACTATTTGAAATAAATTGTCTACTGCTATCCTTAACTGAAATTTTTCCTTTTTCTTTTTTCCTTTCTTATTTTGATTAGGCCGCTCCTGTTGATCTACAACCCTTCTCTTCAAGCCACTTTGATAACCCTCCCTCACCTCCTTTCCTTTCATCTATCTCGCCAATATTGTCGAAACCCCAGTCTCTTGCCATCTCCAGCCTACGCTTGTAAAATCCAATCCTTTTTGTAAAACGAATCCCCAGGCAAACCGGGACTCCCAGATTTCCACTCACAGGCAGGTTTATTGCAGTGTTCGTCTCTTACCTTGGGATCTTTACATTTCAGGCCGTCCATCCCTTGCTCATACGCATTCCATGTCTAGTCTCCAACTCCTCATATCAACTCCTTCTGCATCCCTCTTACCCTTCTTTGTTCTGTGAGGTTAGATTCTGTTTTAAAAAAAAATTGATGTGTTCTGCTGATAAAACTCATCCTTACTGCTTTTGCCTGATCACAAAAACGTAACACATGAATTCTTGTCTCCAACTTCCCACTTATAATTCATCCCTCTAGGCCCGCATTGTTCATTCCTCAAAGCACTCCTATTTAAACGGTCTTGCCCTATTAGCCACATAAAATGCCTGATTCGTTCTGAACCCTGCCACTTCCAAATCGTCCCCCATAAATCACTATTCTGCCATAATTTTACCCCTCTTGTGGCCCTATATCCACTTCTGACGGTGTATTGCCCATCCTGCCAACCCTCCAAAGCAATCTATCAGTCGTTGAGCATGACTTTTTTTTTTTTTAACGGAAAAAAAATACAGAGATCATATTTAAAAAAAAAAAAAAACTAAAGAGACAGAGAACAATCATTTTTCTTTCAGAGAGCCCCCGTGAAGTAGGGAGTGGAAGTGAAATTTTCATTTATTCATGAGGTACTTCAGTTCAATACAAAATTGACTGTAACAATTGATTCCAGTCAATAATCCCTTGCTAATCCGATTTTATGATAAGAAAAATGTAAACCCGAATGCCTAATGATATCCATAAATCGAAGTACAACGTTGAGAAGTGTGGCTTTAAAAGCAATGATTGACTAACTACAATTTCCTTATGAAGTCATCAACGTGGCGCTGCCAATGATGGGCACGAACGTGTAAGCTAGGTACGTCTTTCTCCTCCATAATGAAGGTGCAAATATCATCTTTGATTAATCCTCTTTCGCGTACAAAGTCACTCCAGAACTGGTTAAAGTATATCATCTTCTGGTTTTCGGAACGCTCTTCGTTCGACGAGATTTCAAACTCTGTTTCACGTGCTTCAGCCCCATCCACATCTGAATAAATCAACCGGATCATAGGCTGATCTGGGATTTGATTTGGCCACATGTGTTTGCAGAATGATTTGGCAATTGGCTGCTGAGAGGCAAAAAACAAACTTGTAATATATAAAATATTGGAGATGAATATTATTTATATATTCTGGAATGAGATGAGTACATCTATATATATAAGAAAAAGGAATAATAAATCCTAATAATAAATCAAGAGATGAATACAAATCAAATAAATCAAATTATATCAACAAAATATTAACAAGATATCTTAACATCCCCCCACAAGCTCAAGATGGTTTGAGAGAAAGTAGCTTGAGTTTGTTCACTAAAAACTAGAAGCGACCAGGATTAAAAGATTTGGTAAACAAATCGGCCGGTTGGTGCTTCACGCAAATGGGAACAAGTCTGATGGTACCTCGAATAATATATTGCCGAGTGAAATGACAGTCAATCTCAATATATTTTGTGCATTCATGAAACACATCATTGTGAGCAATTTTAATAGCTGCTTGACCATCACAATATATATTAGTGGAGGATGTCTAGGAGGCTCTCAAATCATCAAGCAGCCAACAAAGCCAAAGAACCTCAGCAGTAGTATCTGCTACTGCGTGGTATTCTGACTCAGCACTAGATCAAGAGGATAGAGTTTGTTTCTTACTTCTCCAAGAGATAAGAGAGTCTCCAAGAAATATATAAAACCCAGTAGTAGATCGACGATCGGCATGGTCACCTCCCCAATCAACGTTAGAGTAGGCTCGTAAAATGAGAGAAGACCTAGCAGAGAAATGAAGGCCATGATACAAGGTTCCCTTAACATATCGAAGAATCCAGAGAATGGCTGCATAATGAGTGGTTCGGGGCTCAGACATGAACTGATTAACAATGTGAACTGCATAGGCAATGTTTGGATGAGTCACAGTAAGATAGATGAGTCCTCCAACCAATTGCAGGTAGCGTGTTGGGTTCTCCAACACAGTCCCATCAATAGGAACAAAATGAGCATTAGACTCAATGGGAGTGTTTTCAACAGCTTTATCAGTGAGTAAGGCCCTAGATATCAAATCATAGGCATACTTGACCTATGAAAGAGAGATACCACTCTCCCCATAATGTACCTCAGGATGAAGAAAATAATTCAGTCTTCCAAGATCTTTCATCTCAAATTGTCCTCCTAAGTAAATTTTAAGCTCATGAATTCCTACCAGATCACTACCTGTGATAATCATATCATCAACATATAAGAGAAGTAGAACAATACCTCGGTTACTACTTTGAACAAATAAGGCAGAGTCATGAGGGCTACAAGTGAAGCCAAGATGGCTTATTGTACTATTAAACTTAGCAAACGAAGCTCGAGGGGCCTGCTTAAGTCCATAAAGGGCTCGACGAAGACGACAAACTTTATCTCGTGGATGAGGATACTGAGGAGGGGGCTTTATATAAACTTCTTCCTCCAAATCACCATTGAAGAAGGCATTCCTGACATCCATCTGATGGAGAGTCTAGTGCTTAACCGCAGCAATATCCAGAAGGTTACGAACAGAAGTAATCTGAGCAACAGGAGCAAAAGTCTCCTCATAGTCTATACCATACTCCTGAGTGAATCCCTGGGCCACTAAACGTGCTTTTGCTACTTGAGAGAGCCATTTGAACGAGTTTTATTCTTGTACACTCATCTGTACCCAACTAGAGTCTTACCAAGAGAAAGATCAACAAGATCCCAAGTATGCATTTTCTCAAATGCCTGCAATTCTTCATTCATAGCTTGTTACCCAATAGGATCACAAGAGGCTTCTTTATAGGGTTGGGGTTCCTAAAACTGGAGGATGGTGGAAAGACAGTGGTAATCATTAAGGTAGGAAGGGGGTGTCTTACACGTGTGGGTCGGGTGATGTCAGGTGATAGGGCTCCGTAGACATGAGTTGTGTAGGAGGATCAGAGACAGTAGGCTCATCTGGAGTGGGTGTTGCATCGAGCGTGTGAATGAGCTCAGTCGGTGAGTCTGGACTTGAGTTACTAGAACAAAGATCAACAAAAGTATCTAAATTATTAGGAAAAAATCAACAGAAGTACTTGTAAAAATAGAAGGTGAAGGAAGAGAAAGGGAGGAAAGGTCAATCAAAGATGAAAATTTTATATGTTCCCCAAAAAACAACATGATGGGAGACTCGAATGCGATGAGAGATGGGGTCCCAGCAGTGATAACTTATATTTTAGATCATAACCAAGAAAGCAACAAACACGAGCACGAGCTTGTAATTTGGTGGTCTCATAAGATGGAAGAAGAACAAAACAGATGCAAACAAAGACTTTTAGAAGACTATAGTTAGGAGGTGTACCATGAAGACGCTCAAAAAGAGAGATGTTACCAATAACTGGTGTAAGAACTCTATTAATAAGTAAATAGTAGTCAATACTGCTTCACCCCATAAACGTTCAAGACAGGAAGAGGAAATAAGTAAGGCTCTGACAGAATCAAGGATATGATGGTTTTTACATTTAGCCCTACCATTTTGTTGAGAGGTATAAGGACAACAGTACTGAGAGATGGTTCCCTTAGCATTAAAAAATTTAAGCAGTTTAGAATCCTGGTATTCTAAAGCATTATCGCGGTGAAAGACTTTAATAATTTTTAAGAACTGAGTTTGAATCATAGTAGCAAATTTAATATAAATATCAGGTAATTTGAATCTGTTTTTCATAAGATATATCCAAGTATAACGCAAATGATCATCAACAAAAATCACAGAGTATCGAGATCCTCCCATAGATGGAGTAGGCGTGGGACTCCAAATGTCTGAATGAACCAAATCAATAATGGAATCAACAATAAAGTCATTTTTATTAAATGATAAAGCAGGTTGTTTGGCAGTTTGACATGAAATGCAATGTAAAGACTCATTCTTGACTCGACCTAAGAGACCACTAGAAATTAAAGGACGAAGTTCATTTAAGGAAGGATGAGTAAGACGGTGATGCCATAAATTGAGGGACGAAGATGTAGTAGCAGCACACAATTTGGGAGAAGTGACTTCAGGGAGATGCAGTGAGTTGAGCTCAAACATACAGTCGACCTTATGCCTACTCCTGATGACCTGTCCTGTCCAAAAATTCATCACAACACAACCACTTTTGATAAATAAGACATTATAACCCATATCAACAAGTTGTCCAACAGAAAGAAGATTAAAGCTAATAGTAGGGATGGAGTAAGTCTCATAAATGGATGAGGAGGGCAGAGAAATAGTACCAATATGACTAACGGGCATTTGACAGCTGTTAGATGTATGTATAGGATGAGAGTAGTATTTTTGACATAGAAGAAAAAAAATTTCCTAACTAGTCATATGGTTCCAAGAAGCAGAGTCAAAGAACCATGAAGTACTTGAGGAGGTGGCTAAGGTAGCAGGTGGGTTGGAAGTATCAGGGACAAACCTGCAAAGTAAAGCCTCAAGATTTGCAGTAGAAGATTCCAAGGTAAAATCAGCAGCAGTAGTAGATAATGCAGGCTTGGAAAAGGAATTAGGCCTTATTGATCTTCCCTGATCAGACCTGAGAGGACGAGTAAGGCATCAATCAATAAGATGCCCTGTCTTTTTACAGTGGTCACAGAACATGGTAGGACAATTTGCGGCTATATATCCCTTCTTTTAACAGGTTCGGCACTCAATATAGGGACATTGATCAAAGGAGTGATCAAATTGAGGGCAACGATGACAAGATTTAGAGGATCTTCCAGTGGTAGCAAAAACCATTTCAGGAGTACATTGTAAAAGTCCAAATCGAGTTTCTTCGAAGCGAAGCCAAGGGAGAGCATCCTCAAGAGTCGGAAGTGGACTTTGGTAAAGTAAGGATGCTCAAACAGGCTCAAAATCATCCGTGAGAGACATCAATAATTGAATAAGACGAAGCTAATCGCGGTACTGAAAGAAAGCTTGTGCATCTTCCTCATTCTTGAAACTAGGTTCCGAGTAGGCTAATTGATCCCAGATAGACTCAATCTTAGCCAAAAACTAATATAGGGGCTGACCTTTTTCTTGCTTTAAGACACTGAGATTTTTATGCAATTGAAACTGATTGGACAAATCAGATTATGTATAGCGATTAGCAAGGTGATCCTATACCTCTTTTGCTGTTTCAAAGCGGCCAAATTATTGATTTATGCTAGCAATTAAGGTATTTTGAAACCATGTGATAATTTGATTATTTTTGCTATCCCACTCATCAAGTCAGTCATTGAATTTCAAATCAGTCTCATCAGCTTTGCGAACAAGAAAACGAATATCACTAGTAACATAATGTTATAGTTTATGCCCTTTTAAAAAACCACATATACTCTCAAACCATAGGCAGTAGTTGGAGCCATTCAACATAACAGAGATTGGATGGGCAACCTCAGACTTTTCCATGGTGAATACACACGGTAAAAGATGACGGTAGAAAGGATGTGGAGTGGCGCAAATCTAGAGGAAACCAAATGGGATAAAAGCACGTGCGTGATGACACGTCAAACAAAGGTAGGTGTCTAAAAGTTTATGACTCTGATACCATGTCAGAATAGAGAAAGAGAGAAAATATTGGAGATGAATATTATTTGTATATTCTGGAACGAGATGAGTACATCTATACATACAAAAAAAAGAATAATAAAACCTAATAATAAATCAAGAGATGAATACAAATCAAATAAATCAAATCATATCAACAAAATATTAACAGAATATTTTAATAATGGAAATGCTTGTAAAACTTGCTTTTTTCCTTTTTGGGTTTCTTTCCTCAGTCGCCTTTCTTCCCGCTACCTTTCTTACTGTCGCCTTTCTTCCTGCCGTCGTTTTCTTTCTTCCTCCTACTTGTGGGCTGCAACTTAACAAAAAAAGCAAAGAAAATATATTAGATACCAAATAAGAATCTCAATAATGAGATTGTCCAGGGTCAGAAGATTGTTACCTGATCTTTCAAGCAAGAAGACTGTACAGGGTTAGAAGATGTGCCCTATTCGATGTGTGTTAAAACGCAAATGCCCAAAGCAATGCCGATAACCAGAATATCATTTCTATGTTCGTTAGTTTCTTTCTTTGATGCAGGGAAAAAATACAATTGACTCTCCATAGCGATTGAAGAGATGGATAATGAGAGATTGTAAACAATGATGGAATTGTTTACAGAAGGATGAAGGTATAAGTAGTTATACTTATAACTACAGTATAACTAACCTGGAAAATTAATTTGCCAATCCCTATAATTGCATCCAATTTTAAATCAAGTCCTTATAGTTTTTTTTCTTTTTAATTCAATCCTTATTGTTTGTTATGTTATTAGCGCTAGTCCTTCTGTTTGTTAGGCTTGCATTGGCCGTTAGTTTCTATTGACTGGAGGTGATGTGGCATCTGGAAAAAATAAATAAATCTGAGAACGCAATCATCTTCCTCCTCTGTTGACTGGAGTATTGTTTTCAGAGAGAATAAGTAGCGTTTAGACACTAAAATTCTTATTTTTGTTTAAGTTAAGCAAGCTAAATCATAATGATTAAGCGAGAGGAAATAAAATTAAAATAAAGACAATGAATTAGTCTCTAAATAGTTAATCCAGAAAATTAATAATTACAAGTGTTTTTTCAGTCCACTTATATAACCCTTTTTTTAACCTTGTAACATTTCCTGCAACAATGAAAAACAAAAAACATTTGAGTAGTTTTTATAAAAAAATTGATTTTTATCCTACAATTGTCTAAAGAGAGGAAAATATAGCAAAGTTAATTAAACAGATATGAGATATTCATAAAATCAACCAAATATATTTCAAAATCTAAACAATTTAACTATAAAATATATACTTATCAGACAGCTTTATACGTGTGATATATCTATAAGTAGATATATCATAATGATATTTTGTTATATATTTAAGGGAGTTAAATATTTTTTTGTTATTATCATTATATTATACACATTAACAATGTATATTAAGATATAGATGAATTTTTATAAATTATACTATTTGAATTAATAAAATTAATTTATACAAAATAAAAGTTAAAAAAGAAGAGAAGAAGCCATCGGATAAGGATAAAATAGTAGATTAATTTTTACTTTTCATTAACCAAATCAAGGAATTATTTAGAAACCTCATCATCATCAACAAAACCAAACATTAACATCAAAACCTCTTCCATCCCCTTCCTAAGAAAACCAAACATAACCTCTTCTAGGTGAAGAAGGAGCAGACCATTTTTCTTCGTCGACGAAGAAACATTCCACCCTTGGTCAAGGTCACCGGCCGTTGGACGCTGTCCACCGTCAGCCCTGCGTGATTGTTCTGTTGCAAGTATTGAAAAATGTTGGAACCCTAGCTAGGCTTTGTCTACACTAGGAGCCGATATGTACAACGGAATAGGGTTACAGACCCCGAGGGGATCTGGTACGAATGGATATACGCAGAGCAACAAGTTCTTTGTGAAGGCCAAGATTATTAGGAAGTTTGCTAGGAAAAACAGCCGAGGATATGAGGCAAATACTAGGAAACCTAACAAAGAGATCCCTGAACATGACCGGAAACGTCAGATTCAGCTGAAGCTGGCGATCCTTGAAGATAAACTTAATGATCAAGGTTACACTGAAGCTGAGATTGCTCAGAAACTGGATGAGGCTGGGAAGAAATTGCAACGAAAGTGATGGAACTATGCCTGTTTGATCAATGGCAGAGAAACTTATTAGTGCAGATGTATCTCCCATCATCATGTGCATCATCGGAGAATCTTCTATGGGAGCTTCAAGCATGTTCTTTCATACCATGGATGAGCTATAACTAGCAGCGAAAAAGTGTTCCTGAGCCTTACTGACATATAGAGATATAGTTTTAGTTGATCCAATCAAGGAACAGTTGGAGCCTCGTGGGACATTAGTCATTTTTCTAGTGAAGTTTATGGTGAATCTTATGTTGAGAGCTTGTTTTCATGAACAATGAACCTGATGTTTGTCTTTCTAACAATTATTGAAAGTTCCTAGCATTATTAAGATTAAATATTTTCGTTTATATTTTGTTGTTGTCATGAGCTCATTTTCTGCCCTTTTAGCCTCTATTTTTTGGCTACTCAGTTATGACTTAAATATTTGTTGATAAATTATATGTGAGTATCTTAATTATATGTCAATAAAATCACATTACATGAATGAAGTATACAAAATATTGTCAATCCCTGTAAAAGTAACAGTTACCTATTATGCACTCAAATGATGGATTTTGTGCCATTAGGTTGAACTCAAAAAGGAAGGTCCACGTGTATTTAATGATATCCCCTCCAATAGTTCAATCCCTATTATAAGATACCTCAGACTATTTCACCAAAACTAAGGAAAAATGATTAAATCATTAAATTTGTTTGAAAATCAATTTAAAATTTCTTAATTTTGACCATATTTAAAAAGTTATGAACTCCATTTTGAGAAGCAAAAAAAGGAACTTTAAACTTGAGCGATCTCGAAAAAAATGTAATGAATACCTAATTAGTGACGGATAACAAGAATTACTCATATCATCTAAAAAGTACTCCTGCTAATTCTTATAATACTTAGTAAATTAAAAGAAATTAAATTACATAAATAAATTAATTATAACCCTTGAAATAATTAGGCATAACATTTCGGACCAAATCCAACCCTCCCTCTCACGTTGGGTAGAGGATGTGTTCCATGGTAGGGAAGCGGAGAAAAGTACTTGCGCTGCAAAATACTAGCATTATCAATGGACCGTGGTAAAATAAGCAGGGGAATTACACTTTTTCTCCTTAAGTTAAAACCTAATTATAGCTTTACCCCATTTTCTCTTCCTGCCAATTCTTGTTTAATTCACCAGCGTACAAATGATCCTTCTCAAGATCATTGCAAACTATCACTATCAGCATCCATGCGCTCTAATATTAAACGAGCTTCTTCTTCTGTAGCTGGTACTACCTTTAGAAGTTTCAAGCCATTTTTCATTGCCTTTGCCTCAGGACGTACTGTGAAAGTGAAATGGAAAGTATTTGATACCTGTATCGAACCAAAGAAAACAGGGAAGCAAGATGAATCAATCCACAATCTTTTTTATTGTCCAAAGTGTAGTTCAATAAAACTAACCTCACTAGATTGCAGCTCAGGTCTAGTAACATGAGCAACAACTTCAACATTATCAGTGGCTGATCTGGATCGTGAAGTTCGGTATAAAGAACACAGGACTTGAAACGCAAGAAATCCCCGACGTCAACCTGGTCAAATAAATCCTTGTCTTTACGATTACAAACAAATAGCTTGATTTTCACTCCCTTCTAATCATATAGAGATCAAGTAATCAGTCAAAACAACTTATAGCGTGAGTTGCATCAGTTCACATCTCATTCAAAC
Source organism: Neltuma alba (assembly GCF_004799145.2). NCBI lineage: Eukaryota > Viridiplantae > Streptophyta > Magnoliopsida > Fabales > Fabaceae > Neltuma > Neltuma alba. The sequence goes on from NW_021634612.1 coordinate 46,100, forward strand.
AAATTGATAAAAGAATAGCAAAACATTGGCAGGTTCATTGTGTGAGACCGAGAAAGAAACCTTATAGGCTGGAACCAAAAAGCACAAAAGTTCTCACCAAAAAAAAAAAAAAAAAAGCACAAAAGTCTATCCCTTTTTTCTCTTCCTCTCTGACGATTTTCGAACGCAAACAATATGCCAACTCAATCATATATGTTCTTTTTAGCAGTGGTTATAGTTGAATCCGATTTTATCACAATATTTTCAAAGAATATTCCCTGTGCGCATGTGCTGTAAAATTATGCTATAGATGAGCTAATCAAGGGTATGGATTTAAGGATTTTCTAATAGTAGTCATTTTGACGAAGATATGATGAAAGTAGAAAACAAAGGACAGAATACTCACAGGCTTTAAGAAATCAACATGATCAACTTCAAGAAAGCATGGAACCAATCCAGCAAAAGCATATGCTGTTGAGAAAGCCAATTCAAATGCTCTATGCATTAAAAATCCTCCAAAGATTCGGCCATGGATGTTCCGCTGCTGAGGCTGGCAGATTAGAGAGTTCTCAAGGCGGGTATCCCTCAGAGAATGCTGTCACGATCAGCCAAGGCAGGCATGTCACAGAAAACTCTTCCCTCTGCCAACAGAGATTTGAGTCTATTTAGATTTCCATTCTCCAAATCCTTCCACTCCCCTCCTCTTTTCCTTTTCTTAAAATTATGTCTTGCCTCACGTTGTTCAAAAAGTAACTTCTCAGGTTCAGTTTCAGGCGAAAGTCGATTAACTGGAGCTGCCTTTCCAGTTTTTGAGTCCCGTGCAACAAATATGAAGTTGGCTGTGAGTGCTACAGAGTCTGAATCATTAGAGCCCTCTGCAACTATTTTAGACATGCGTCTTAGAAATCCAACTATAAAGCAAATAGACAGCTAAACAAGATTTAATTTGGTATATCATATTTATATGAGACAATATAAAAACTGATTAAAGCAGAAAAAAGAAAATAGGTCAGGTTCAATCACTGCCGGTCATCTGGCCAATTGAATTTAATTGCAACTAGTGCATTTGTTTGAACCAGATTGGTTCAATGGCCAGTTCATAGTTGAATCAGATGGGTTGGTATGGATAACATCATAACATATGAAGACCAAGTTACCGACAAAATCATGACGAAGCCAATGGGAAACTAGTCTGTTTGAAGTTTTGGCACTCTAAAATACTCAAATTTTTAGAACCATGTGATAGCACCTTCTTTGGACTGAGATACCACAAGCTGGACCTCAATTGAGGATCGGCCAACCATATGACAGAACCAACTATTTTGAGATCAATGTCAACACTAATTGGCTTCTTCAGGACAATCTTGTCTACAGAAGCAGTGACCAGTAGAAGAGGCCTTGTCGTGCTATCGTCATCAGAGCAGTGCTGTTTATACAGGAAAATATAAATTATAAATTAGTTCAGTAAAATTTGGAGGATGATTTTATTTTTGAAGCTATAAAGCCATTTAACACACTAAATCACTGCAAGCAGAGATGAAAAGGCCCAGAAAATCAATTCCCATGAAATGAAGACTGTTAACTGTTAAAAGATTACTTTATTATTTAATGATTTTCTATTGTTGTTTCTTAAAGTGAACTGTCAAAAGATTAACTTTAGTTTAGAATTTAGATTTAGATCGTAGTTTTTTTCTTTAAAAAAATTAAAAATTTTAAATACGCGCACAAAATGGAGATCAGGGTGCTATGCTTTGTTGTTACTGCAAGAGAACCTGATTTCCTACGAACAGTGATGCTCCAGAAAAGGAGGAATGATTGCAATACATGAAATTCGGCTCATACACACTACCATTTTTAATATCATTCTCATTCCATCTACCCAGATTCTCA
>NW_021634613.1:0-31189 GCF_004799145.2 Neltuma alba
TTTGCTTCAATCTTCAACAAATCGAGGGATGCCGCCACCAGTCCACCACGAGAAGCTGCTGAGAGGCGAGAAGTCGAACTCGAACTCGAAGATGGCAAGACGCAGTACTGGAGCTCCAATGTCGAAGATGAAGATGCAGCAACCCAGCGTCACAGGCTCGCAGATGATTACTAATTCACTGGAGCTCCAATGTCGCAGATGAAGATGCAAAGTCACGGCCTCACTCCCTCGCAGACGAATCGATTACAGTTCACAGACAGACCGCTGGAGCTAGAAGCAAACTGGGCAGCTGGCTTGAAGTCGAATCGCAGAGGAGCTCAGACGCAGACACAGATCGAAGGCAGCGGAGACGTAGTGACGCTGAGAGAGTTGTTTAATGTTCACTGTTCAGTACTTCAGTCGAAACTCGAAAGAGTGGAAGTGCCGAACCGGAGTGGAACTGGAATAGAAGAAGCGATAATGAAAGCTTGTGAAATCGAATGAAAGGCAGCTGAAGGCTGAAGCTAGGTCTAAACTCTAAAGAATAAAATATGTTTTTAAAAAAATAAACTTAAATGGGCGGGTATGGGCAGCCCGAAGCCTTACCCATAGCCCGTCCCGTTTAATGGGCTACCCGCCCATTAAGTCAGCCCGTTTATTATCTTCTATTTGGGCTAATTGGGCGGGCTTTAATGGGTAAAAAATTATTGGGTTATGGGCGGGCTAGCGGGTTATGGGCTATTTGCTCACCCCTAATTCCATTGAATTGGATATAGTACATAATGTCTGGCAAATAAATTGTACTATTTTAAGCAGCGTAGCTTATTGATATTCTTATTTTACATTGATAACTGAAAGACACTTTAACATATCTTGTCACTTTTAATCTTAGAAAACAGATTTTTCATTTATTTAGTAGTGTGACATTTTAGAAAATGTATAATGACTTTTTTTGCAAAAAAAAGAAGAAAATGTATAAAGAAATTTTGCGGGGGAAAAATGAAGGCATACATTTTTTGTCCTCGAGAATGCGACAGCTTGAAGGAAGGGACCACGGGAAGTAATCGTGCGGCCAGGAAGGCGAGGTCCAATCCAAACCGTGCTCGGGAAAATTCCTGGAAAAATGAAAAAAGAAAAAGGTAGAAAAGGAAGCAGAATGCTCTCGTTGAGAGTCGAACTCAAGACCTCCCGCTTACTAAACGGGTGCTCTAACCAACTGAGCTACGAGAGCCGCTGATAGTGCTTCCCCTAAAGTATTAAAAAAGCCAGAATGTAGATTGAAGGGCATTTCGGAAACTAAATGAAAAAGAGGTGGGTATTTTAGAGAAAAAGGCGTTTCAACCCGCGTAACTGTTAAGTCGGTAAGGTCTGTCTCACTCTCATCTAGTCTTGTCTTGTTTCTTCCGCTTCTCTTTACTTCATCCTCCTCTCTCTCTCTCTCTGCGACTTTTAGCCCTTTCAACCACTTTCGATTCACGCCTCACTTCCTGCTCCAAACACCGAACTGCTACCCTCCTCCTCCTCCGACACCAGCATTTCCACCTTTCGCTTCTAGCATGGACTCCGATTCCTGGACTTCTGCTCGTTTCTCTACTTCTTCCCGCCGCTATCAATCTCGATCTGGTTTGTCTCTCCTCTCAAACTTCTTTTGGGGGTTTAATTGTGGGAAAGTTGATGGCGGCTTTGGTTATGTTTGTTACTGAATCATCGGAAGGGGATTCGTGTTTGTGTAGATCATCAGTACCTTGTTGGTATCGAGGATACGGATGGAGATGATGATTTCAGGGCGGAGTTTTTCCTGTCCTTTCTGCGGCGACGAGTACGACGTCCTTGGGCTTTGTTGCCACATTGATGAGGAACATCCTGTGGAAGCTAAGAGCGGGGTATGGATTTCGTTTCATTTCATCTAATTTCTGGTTTCTAGTTTTTCATTTAATTATTACTCGTATTTTTGTTCTCGTACGATAATTTTTCTTCGTTTTTTCCCCTTAGTTTTAATCTTAAATGGTAGTCATTTATGAGTAGGAAAGGAGAGGCATCGTTTATCAGACAAGTGTGTTTACTCGATGCAATTTCATTCGTCTTCATCCACTGGCGTCCTTCCCTCGACATGAACTTTTTTTTTTGACCTATAAACTTCAACACGTTAATTTTTTTGCTCTAGATTTGAACTAAACTGTATATGTATTGAGGAAATGAAATGTAAATTGCCGCGTAAACATACCTATGAGGTGCTAATGGTGTCGCAGTTGATTATTTTCTGCAAAGTATAATTTTTGTCTGTTACCGTCTATTGATGCTATGTTTTGACTGAACACTTGTTTTACAAGTTCTCCATGTTAAATTGATAAGGATGACTCGGCAGAGTCACAGGAGGGACCTAGAGACCTGGTCTACTGTTTTAAACAGGAGAATATGAGAAATTTTTTAGGTTTTGTTGCTTCTAGTACCGGAGCTTGCTTAAGTTTGGTTGCTTTTGAAAAGCCTCCCTTTTTTTCACTTATTGCAATTCCATCATTTGATGCCCCAGCCTAGGACTATGCTTTTATCATTATTAAGCTGTGTATCATGTTGAGTTTATATAGATTTTTTATCCTTGTTGTCTTTGGCAATGTAGTTTGTCTTCTAACATTGATGATTCTTTGTTATTTGCATTTTCAGATCTGTCCTGTTTGTAGTAAAAAGGTGGGAATGGATCTTGTTGGCCATATTACCATGCAACACCGGAATTTCTTGAAGATATCCTTTCATTTAGCATGTTAGCTTCCTATAATTTATCTTCATCGTTTGCTTTGTTGTCTATACTAGCCAATAGACACGTTCATGGAGTGTGCAATAGCTAGTTTAGTTTTATCTCTGTTCATCAAATCTATTGGGGGAAATGGAATACATTTCACGGTGGATAAATGTCTCATGCTACGTTATATAGTTTTAAGTAGGCATTAAAATATTGTATGCATATATGACGGTGAACACTATGAAACTTGAGTTAATTTTCAGAAAAATAAAAGCAGCACTGGTCTGCTTTTAATTGATAATTATGAATTAATGTGACGTGTTTGATCATGATCAGTAGCCTGTTATAGTGGTGATATTAACATTTTCACCATCTTGTGGTCGCTTATGCTTGTCTTCATCCACTTGAAAATCATGTAAGAAAAGAACTCTTCATCTTAGGTGAACCAGTTTTATATCTCTATGCTACCATAGAAATTCTCCCCTGCAATCTCGATACTTGGGTAGAAGTCTTGGATTGTTTGGTTCAGTTTTCATGATATGCTGGACTGGGGTTTTCACCTTTGTTCCTTAACCCAAAATTACGCTCACCACAAGAGGAGGTATAGGAGAGGAGGCTCTAGTTCAGCATTTTCGTTGCTGAGAAAAGGGGCTCTGCAGTCTCTTTTTGGAGGTTCTTCATATGTAGGCCCCTCCAGTGCTACGCCTGATCCTCTGCTGTCGTCGTTTATCCATAGCTCAGTTGTTGCTGATGAATCGCTGAGTTTAATGTCATGTCCTTCAGTTGAAGCTACCCCTGTAAAGGATAGCTCAAAGGATGATTTGTTGGAAAGGTAGGAATCATGCTATATCATTGACTTGATTAAGCTTCTCCCTGTGTTAAAAAATGGGCGGGAACTTGTATCCGCAGTAGTAGTTGATATGGAAGTCTCAGGATTGGATGAACGTGCCTTCGGCATATGGCAAGACTCATTTCAACTTTGTTTCGCTGAAGTTAAAGACGTGACCCGGTCAGTGTCTTCAGCGGTGAAGCTGACTAGTATTAGTCTTGGTTTCATGTCTGAAGACCTGTGTCGTCATATCATTCATTTCAACTTCCTATAACGCATATACGCACAATTATTTCTTTCTAATAATCTTTCAGAGCTCATCTATAACTGACTTTGAACTTTCTAACACAAAAGTGTTTGGTTACAGAAAACCCCAACAGTCGCAGTTGTCGGAGGAGGATAAAATTGAGAAGGCTCGGAGGTTTGAGTTCGTCCAAGGGTTATTGAGTTCCATCATTCTTGATGATTAACTTATGACAGTAATTGTTAGCTAGTAAGCTACTAGGAGCACCAGGCATAAGGACGAGGGAGGAGTTTATTCAGATCGTGATGAAGTAGGAGTTGCTAGAAGGGATATAAAGTCGTAGTTGAGATCGTTTTACGTATGTATGTATGCATCTGTAATGTATCTGTAACTATTTGCGCAATAATGCAAAGGAGGAAGAACTACTTTTATTTAAATCGTTGCTTGCTCTTTGAATTAAGTATTTAACGATCCAATATAAGTCATTTTGTTTTTTCTAATAATTGAGCTTTAATTCAATAGCTTAGAATGGCTTTAGAATTGAAAAGGCTTGGTAGGGTGGAAGTAGAATAAAATTCTATGCTTTTGAGATTGTACTTTGGGTTAAACCACTTAGGTTATACTCCTCCGGTCCTTATTATAAGACTCAATTTGACTTTTTATTTGATCCTAATTATAAGACCCTAATCCATTTTGTCTCTTATATTTATGTATTTTTTCCAAGATAATCCTTCTAGTTTTAGCCAATATACTTAATTAGCAAGGATATTTTAGGAATGACAACATTTATTTATTATAAATAATCAACTTAACTTACTTCCTTAATCTCCTCAAATAAGTCAATTGGGTCTTATAATTAGGACCGGAGGAGTATGTCTGTTTTGATGGAGTAAGTGCTTCTGGCTGAAGATATCCATGAGCTGTTTACCCTACCCATTCAAGAATGATAAGAGAAAGATGACTACTAAGAGAACTGAGTCCACTATTCTGAGAACAAACCGAAGAAACGAGTGGATCAGATCAAACAAGTAAAAAATTGACTGCCTTTATTCATCACCCTGTCCCATATAATTTCATTTATTTTTCTGGCCCCTTTTTGAGCGGACTCGTCCTCTCATTCTGGGGATGAAAAGGAGGGCTCTGAAGAGGACAGTTTGGGGCAATCAAATGGTAAGAGAAAAGATTCAATTTGATGAAGGAATAGAATGCCCTGATTGAGTATAAAGATGAAGATGTAGGACTGTAAGCCATGGATCTATTATGGCTGTCCCCACCGCCTTCGCCCTGGAGTCTTGTGGCGGGAGTTAAATTACGGAATGTGTCAACAACTACGCCCACTTGTTACTTATTCATATGCCTCAGCCCTCAGGAGCAATTTGGTATCAATAATTGATTGATGTGATATGTATCAACACACCAAATGTCCTACACCGGGCAAAACTCCTTTCGGTATGTTTTTTTTTTTTATTAACCATACAAAAATTTGATGTATCGTTTTTTTTTTTTTACCAGAATAATTTGATGTATCATTTGAAGTATATTATCATCTACTCATTATATTATTATGATTAGACTATATATATCTCCATCTTATTTACAATATAAGTCTCTTGAACTAATTCATTAGAATCAATAAATGATAGTTAACTCATTTTTTTTCAAATTGAAAAATTTTCCCCAACTTTATCAATATTCAATGAGATTGTAAATGAGGAAAAAAAAAAAGGGATTACATTTAAGCGTTAATTCTTTTCAAATGACTTGTATTTTGTAACAAGTCATTCTATTATATTGTGAAGCGATATCTATATATATGGACAAACAACACAACTCGAAAGGTGGCATCGGGCGGTGGCAGGAATGGCGTCACAATTATGATAAAGACGAGAGGCGGCTAAACGACGAAGAAAGGAGCACATCATGTGATGGTAGTTGCAAGACCGAGACTCCTGCGTAGCCCACCTTCTGCAGAACTCTCACTGTCTCACAAAACCCAAATCCGCCATCTCTGACTGCCCGCTTTACTTGAAAACCCAACCTCCTCCTCAATCACAAGTTGCAAAATATATTATCAGCATCTGTTGCTTTTTATTTATTTATAATTATACAGAATTTGGCGTTTATTAATATGGATTCATGCCGCGAAGGGATAGAGCTTTAAATTTATTAAACGAGGTGAAACTTACTATATATGGGTGTGTGTCTCTATATATACAGATATATTATTAACAACATAATGAATTTAAGACTATAGTAAGCTGAAATCTCATATCTTTTGTTCTGTACAAGTTTCTGTACCTCATCTCTTGGAAAAGGAAAAAAAAATAATGCAACTAATAAAAGTCTTCCGAAAAACCACGGTTAAGAAGGTGGCATATATTCCGTAGTTATTAATAATGCGGTGGCATTTATTAGTAAGATCCGACTCTGATCAGCCTGAGTTCTTGATGGTCCAATAAATGGTTCCATACGAATTTAACAATATGTGTTGTGAGACCAACACCCTCTTACGCAGCACACCTTCTAGATTAATTTGATAATCTCACAAAACCCAAATCCGCCATTTCTGACGAATTTCCCTTTTCGTCACCAAGTTGGAAAAAAGAAATCAAAGTATGCAATATGAAAACAAACCTGTCATCCTTAATTAACTAATGAAACTTCATCACCTAACTTCGGCTAGCCAGTCCCTATAAATATGTACCATGTCTTGTCTCATGAACCATATCACTCTACTAGCTAACCAAAATAGTCTAGCTTACCACCTCCTCCTCCATTGTCATCGTCTTCCTTCTCATTTTCTCATTCATAATGGGCGTCTTCACTTTCTCCGAAGAGAACATTTCCGCTGTTGCTCCAGCGACACTATACAAAGCTCTGGTCTTTGATGGCGACAACCTCATTCCCAAGGTTGTTGATGCCGTCCAGAGCGTTGAGATCCTCGAAGGCACTGGTGCCGCCGGAACTATCAAGAAGATTAACTACCTCGAAGGTTCCTTTTCTTTTTCTGTCTCAATGTCACTGAATAATTTAGCTTGAATCTGTTTAAGAACGTTTGGTTTTGGGAGATTTTAATGACGATGCGGTGTTATGTGTATGTACAGATGGACAATTGCACTACGCGAAGCACAAGGTGGAAGCCGTGGACAAGGACAACCTGGTGTACAACTACACCTTAGTGGAGAGTGACACTTTCCCTGAGACACTGGAGAAGATCGCCGTCGAGACCCAGTTGACGGCCGCCCCTAACGGCGGATCCGTCGTGAAGGTGACGGTCACCTACGTGACGAAGGGAGACGCCAAGCCCAGCGAAGAAGAGCTCAAGATTGGGAAGCAGAAGGGAGACGGACTCTTCAAGGCTGTTGAGGCTTACGTCTTGGCCAATCCCTCTTACAACTGAGTTATATATATTAAACAGGATTATATGATTATCCCTATCTACATCAAAGCCTTCGCCACTAATAAGAGCTTCCACTTAAGGAAGTTTGCAAGTTTTATTCAATTAATTAGGTTTCTTCTGATTTTCTTGTCTGTGTCTTTTGTAATGGCTGGAATTTGATATCCGTCGTCGCCTGTCGCCCTTTTTCTAATGAAGTATAATTGTTTTTAATTTTGAGTAAGAGCTAAGTGTCTCTCTAAAGTGTGGGATTTGTTTGGTTTGGCTGATTTCATGCATATATATAGGCTCTGGTTTGTCTTGGGAGATTTGATTAAATCAACAGGCATGGAAGACACCGGTCTTTTAAGTAATAATAGTAGTAGTAGTAATAATAATAACAATAAAATCCTAACATGCCATTAATGATTACACTAAAACATTAATTAATGACTTTGACACTTAACCTTGCCAAAAAAACCAAAATTATAAAATAAACACAAAACTTCGGATTCATTTTTGGATGATGATTTCGGCCAGGCAACCCTACTTTGAGCCCATTAAGACCCTTCCTCACTATGACTTCGCTAGAAGTATTAAATCATATATTTGGGTCTAAATAGACGCCTTTCGATGGTACAAATCCAGAAACTTATCACTCTCTCTTGGAACCTGGAAATTAGATTCACACATAGAGAGAAGAATCGGTTGCTGACTTTCTAGCTAAAGAAGGTTTATCTAAAACCTGTCCTTTAGATTCTTGCCCTCCCAAATTGCGTGTCTTAGTTGCTATTGAGTGTATGGAATTCAATCCCCTTGTTGATTAATGTCTAGTTGTTTCGGTTCTGCCCTCTTTAGTATAAAAATAAATAAATAAATATGCAATACGCATGACTCAATTTGCGTCTTTTATATGTGTTTTGGGGTACACTTTCAGTGCCGTTGGGAACCTCTCCTACCCTTCCCATCCTCCTCTTTTTATAGCCATAGGATCAATACTACTTTCGGTTTTTAATATAAGAACTAGTTTGACTTTTAATTTGATCTTAAATATAAGGTCTTAATCTACTTTGTCTTTTATATTTATTTATTTTTCAAAAGTAATTCTTATAGTAGTTGTACATGTTAAAAAGTTTCATCAAACAGTAATTTTAACTAATACACATGATTAACAAGGTATTCTAGAAAAGATAACACATTTATTATAAATAATTAACTTAAATAATTTTTTTAATCTCTTTAAATTAGTCAATTGGGTCTTATATTAAGAATTAGAGGTAGTATTTGAATGTTTAGGATTTAGTCTTTTATAAAAGCATCATCAAAATATTAAATTATAAGTTTAAAAAATAATTAATTAAATTTAAATGGCTAAATTTTGATATGAATAATATAATACTATAATAAAAAAATAAAAAAATATTTATATAAAATCAAATTTGAACCATTCAAATATTAAATCTAAGGAACCAGTTTTGGTGCTCATCATAATGATAGCACCATGATGAAAACTGGTTCTGAGAAGAAAACTTCCGAAACGGCAAAGATGATTGCATGTGGAATATGTCTGTTTTCTCTCACCAGGCTAAGGGGAAAAGGATTACTTTGAGCTCAATGAACAAGATATTACATAACTCTCACAAAACCCAAATCCGCCATCCCTGACTACCACTTTACTTGAAAACCCAATTGGGCATTATTGCTTCGAATTCATTTCGAATAGGGCTAGCTATAAATTAAACAATGTAAAACTCCTATAATGTGTGTGTATGGAGCTAGTTGATGAGCATTATAATACTCATAATAGTGATGAGTATTGAAACCACTTCCTATATTATATTCTGTCCCTTTTTTTAAAAATAAAATACGATTATGGAGTATGACATTTTTTTATAAAAAATATTTAGAAATCATTGCAAATTTTATTCGTTGATTTTTCATCTTACGCTTATTTAATTACTTATATTATTCATATTGTTGTATTTAATTTGCACACATTCTTATGAAAAGGTTCCATATAAATGAGAGTATTATCTCCAATTAATTTTAAACAACACTTAAAACAACATAATTTGATCCTGTTATGAAAGAAAAAACGGAGCAACGAGGAAGTCTGTCTATGTGAAATTGTGAATAAAACCCTGGCAAAAAAAAAAAAAACAAAAGAGAAATTGTGAATAAAACATGTTAGAAGATTTTGCAGAAGTAATCCCAAAAAAAAAAAAACAAGAAAAAAGTAAGAGTTTGCAGAAGGCGGAATCATATTCCGTGGGCATTAATAATGCTGTCGCATTTATTAGTAAGGTCTGAACAGCCATAGTTGTTGATGGCTGAATAAATGATTCCATACGAATTTAAAGGGTGAAGAATTTGGTTGTGAATTGCGAGACCAATACCTTCTAGATTACTACGCCATAAAATTCCGCCATTTCTGACAAATTAATTAAATCTCCCTCCTCGTTAACAAGATCAGAAAACAATTGAAAGTGCATCCACGAAATGAAACCCAGCAACCCCAATTAATGAACAAAACCTCATCACCGAGCCACCGGTTAGCTAGCTCAAGTCCCTATAAATATGCGCCGTGTCTTGTCTCATGAACCATATCACTCTACTAGCTAAGCAAAACCAATATATAGTTGCCACACCTCCGATCCTCCATTGTCATCTGATCTCATTTTCTCAACATTCAAAGATATTCATAATAATGGGCGTTTTCACTTTCTCCGAAGAGAATATCTCTGCTGTTGCCCCTGCCACACTCTACAAGGCTCTGGTCTTTGATGGCGACAACCTCGTCCCTAAGGTCGTTGATGCCGTCCAGAGCATTGAGATCCTCCAAGGAACTGGTGCCGCTGGAACCATCAGAAGGATCAACTACCTCGAAGGTCCCATTTCTTTTTCTGTTTCTATGTCACTGAATAATAGCTTGAATCTGTTTAAGAATGTTTGGGTTTCAGGGATTATTTTAACGAGAAATGTGGTATTATATGCACGCACAGATGGAAAATTGCACTACGCGAAGCACAAGGTGGAGGCAGTAGACAAGGACAACTTTGTATACAACTACGCCTTGGTGGAGAGCGACATATTCCCTGAGACTTTGGAGAAGATCGCCGTCGAGACCAAGTTGGCGGCCGCCCCTAACGGCGGATCCGTCGTGAAGGTGACCGTCAACTACGTGACGAAAGGAGACGCCAAGCCCAGCGAAGAGGAGCTGAAGATTGGGAAGCAGAAGGGAGATGGACTCTTCAAGGCCGTTGAGGCTTACGTCTTGGCCAATCCCTCCTACAACTGAATTATATGTAGCATTAAATAAGAGCAATATGGTTATCCCTATATATCAAAGCCTTCGTCACTAATAAGAGCTTCCATTTAAGGAAGTTTATGAGTTTATTAATTATCTTCAATGATATTATTATTCATTAGGTTTCGTCTGATTACTCCTTGTGTTTTGTGTCTTTTGTAATGGCTTGGAAATTGATATATGTCCTCTGTCGTCCTTTTTCTTGTGAAATATATAGATGTTTTTAATTTTGAGAAAGATTTTTTGTTTTCTGGGTTTGGCTGATTTCATGCGCGCATACACACATATATATGTATATAGGTTCTGGTGTATCTTGGGAGATCCAATTAAGTCCATATGTACGCTTCTACTACATAACAACAAAAATAGATCTAAATACCTAATGACTTAAACATTACTGCACTACAATTTCAATTTAAATCAAATCTAAATGTTGCATTTACAATTTTTAAATGCTACCTTTTGTAAAGTAGAAGTTGTTGAAGTGTTCAAATAATGTCCACAATTCATTCGATTATCTGGTGTCCACTTTAGTCACAAATTTTATTTAAGCAAAAAATTCTTTAACTTTATATAAAGTTTTATTTTGGTCCTTTAATTTTATAATTAAAGTGCCTTTTTAATACTTTAATATTATTAGTTTCACTGAAAAAATGTCGATGTTACAATTTTAAATATTAACAAAATATTCAAAGACATTAACATATTACTTTTAAAATTAAGGAACTAAATTAAAATTTGACATAAAATTAGAGGACAAATTGTGCACTTTTTATCTTCCGTTTCATTATCACACTATTAAATCTGTTGCATTAAAGTCTCTCTCTCTCTCTCTATATGTGTGTTGGACATTGGCTCAAGTCTGTCCTTCATGCGCGCTGGACTACCTGATCTAAGAAAAGAGAGTCTCTCTTATAAAGAAAACCAATTACAAAGAGGTAATAATTGATTGATTAGGAAATATTTGATCAAGCATTAAAGTCTTGATTAATTGAAAAAAAAATCAATTAGACAGTGATTGTTGATCGAAGAATCGAAATATTATCCCGTAATAAATGAGGAAGATTGTGTTTTCTGAAATAAGGGTCATCTTGATCATTTAGAGGTGTCTCAACTCATTTCTCTTCACCTTAACTTTTAAGCTTTTTGATTATCTTTTCTCCTTTATCTAATACATCTGCTATACCATTCTTATCAAGACTCAAGTAGTTGAGATATTGCGTGAGCAATCCGCATTACGACCCAAAACCAACCTGCTATGTTTCTCTCTCCTCTCTCTAATTATTTTATCTATTTCCTTCTATATATGTGTATATAAACACACATGGAAAGGGGAGGCATATGCGTACATGATACAGTTATAATTAGCTAGAGTTTAGTGGAACTTGAAAGTTTTTGTTAGTTTCAATGAATATTATACAACCTCCCATTTTAAATATAAGATCCACTTATTATACTATAAAGTGGAGGTAGTTATAATATTAAAAAATGGATTTTACATATATTTCGGACGGGAGGTAATATATACGAGTATTAAAATTTGGGTGAGTGTGATGCATTCAATGTCTTAAAATATTTCCTGAATTCAATTACGGACCTCTAACTGAGTCCTACTTTATCTTTACACTAATAACACGCCACAGGGATTTGGAGAATGCACGGTTATATTAATTATGAAAAATTACCGACGTTCAGCAAAACTCGGAAATGTCGCATTCTATAGGAATTTATGCAAAAATACGTAGACATTCAGCAAAGCAAATCTGATCGACTGACGTAAGACTTCAGACAAGTTAGACGCCTTCTAGATTGCATAACACCCAGTTCACAATGTTTGACCACTTTAAGTCAAACACTCTGGTCAAAGTTGAAACACAATTACAGAATTAAAGTACACACACGCACAGTGACCCAACAACCTCAAGCAATGAACAATTGCACCACCAAACCTCAGCTTGTTGGTGCCTATATAAGCGTACCGCATGTCCACGAACCAATATCCATAACTGCTAGCTAAGCATTATCTTCCATTGTCTTCTCAATATTCTTCTTCTAAACACACATAATCATAATGGGAGTTTTCACCTTCTCTGAAGAGAGCATTTCCGCTGTTGCTCCTGCCACACTCTACAAGGCTCTGGTCTTTGATGGCGACAACCTCATCCCTAAGGTTGTCGACGCCATCCAGAGCGTCGAAATCCTCGAAGGAACTGGTGCCGCTGGAACCACCAAGAAGATCAACTACCTCGAAGGTCCTATTTCTTTTTCTGTTTCTATATCACTGGAGTCTGAACAGTTAGTTTGAATCTGTTTATTTAAGAATGTTTGGGTTTGAGATATTTAATGAGAAATGTGGTATTATGTGTACGTACAGATGGACACTTGCACTACGCGAAGCACAAGGTGGACGCAGTAGACAAGGACAACTTTGTATACAACTACACCTTAGTGGAGAGCGACACTTTCCCTGAGACTTTGGAGAAGATCGCCGTCGAGACGAAGTTGGCGGCCGCCCCTAACGGAGGATCCGTCGTGAAGGTGACCGTCAACTACGTGACGAAGGGAGACGCCAAGCCCAGCGAAGAAGAGCTGAAGATTGGGAAGCAGAAGGGAGACGGACTCTTCAAGGCCGTTGAGGCTTACGTCCTGGCCAATCCCTCTTACAAGTGAATTCTCAAACATTAAAATAAGTATTTTAGATAATAAAATTGAGGTCCCCATAACCCCAAACCTTAATTAATAAGTACTCCCATGTGGTGCGAGTGATGTAAGTCCCGATATGGGGGTCCCCCTCTGTCAAATTTTTTTTTTTTGAATGAAAACTGGATTCAAAAGACCCTCTGTCAATTTATATACGGGTTATTAATTAGCTTGTTGGTTAAGATTAAGGTTTTTTCTTTTTTATTATTATCTGATCTTTTGGGCTGTCATTTGCGCGTGTTTCTTCCAAATTCTTAAGGAATCAGACAATGTTTTGGAATTTTCTGATGCTGTCATTATGAGGAGAGCTGATATTTAGTAAAATGTGGCTTTTATTATACTTTCTTGACTTTGCTTTTATATAAGTTTTTACGTGTCAAGTTGTGATCTGGCTCATTATTCTTCACCTGTTCTTTTTCTCCCCAACAACCCAATTGAAGCCTAAATTTCTGCATCCCAGAAAGTGACATAAAGTTAAACATTTTAACCAAGAAGGTCGGTCAATGTGTTTGCCCCCATTCCTTTTTTTTTTTTTTTTTGAACATTGATAATACAAAGCCTGGCTATAAATATATTTTTTAGATGATAACAGGCTAACAGCAAATGACAGTAATTAAATTTTTAGACGTAATATAAAGATCTCTAATTTTTTTAAAACTAAATTACAAATAAAATGAATTTATTAACCGTCGTTACTAAAATTCATTATCCTGATTCGTACTATTACATTTATCCATTGTATACAGAATTTCATAAATTTCGACCTAACATCTATATAGAGTAAAATATGGGAAGAATTATAATAAGGTCACAAGTAAAGAAAACAATTGAAAAACAAGTTACAGAGATTGTCATTCTTACTATAGGACTTGTCATTATAGGCTGTTGAGGTTGTTATTAGGACTTTTTTATAATTATTTATCTTTTGTGAGACTTGATTGTAATTCTCTCTAAAATATATCATGGAAACTTCCAAATGGAGGGCTAATATAAAATCTCGAGAGCCTGCCACTTCATTGTAAGGAGATATGGAAAAGAAAAATATCTTTATTGTTACCTATACTACCTTTTTTTTTTTTGAAAAAATGTATTACTCCTTTCCATCTTTTTTATAAGATCCTGTCATAACTATCTTTATTTGGGGTCCATTAATACTTTTGACCTGATAATATAAAAAAATAAATAATATATTAAAAAAATAAGTTGTCATCTCATTAAAAAAAAAATTTCGGTGCCAACTTAAATGTTACTTAAAGGAAAGATGACAAATAAATACTTGCTGAATTTTAAAATGATAAATAAATGATTTTGACCTGTCAAAATTATTACAAAAATAATCAGCATAATCTATTTATCTTTTTAATAGGTATTTTTTTGTTATTTTTCCTTACTTAAATCTAAACCAATTAATTGTGATGGATTTTAATTTTTTTAAAAAAATTATATCTAAAATTTATCTTGATTTAAATTTTAATATCAATCAAACACATCTTAAAAAATTAAAGTTGGTAAAAAGAGTTGTCATACATTATAAACATCCAAACAAGAACTTGCAGACACATGGACAAGATCACATGGAACAAGTTGAAGAGTGGGATGGGTGTGGACTGTGGACATGTGAAAAAGAAAGGCTTAGGCAGTTAGCTCAGGCCGAAAAAGAAGGGCTTAGCCGCTTAGGTAGGTATTTAGGCTTTGTTTGGTTCCACGGAAGGAAGGAGAGAGGAAGAAAAATCATGGTTTTGTTTGGGTTGGAAGGGAGGGGAAGAGAAGAGAGATTTCTTATTTGGTTCATAAGAAGAGAAGATGGGAGGTAATTATAAATTGATAAATATATTCTTATCTCTATATTTAGACTGATTTATTTTTTATTACAATATTTATATCAAAATTATTATTTCTTAATTTATCAATTTAAAAAAAAATTTCCTCACTTACATGTGATAAAAAATGATAAAACTAAAAAAATTAGAAAATATGATAAAAATTTTAATATTCTATCTCATTAATTTTATAAATATATGTATTAATATATATGATATGTATATATTATATAATTATAACATGCACGTTATGATATGTATGTATATATGCATGTTATATGAGATTATAATACATACACGCTATGATATATAATTATAATACACACATGTTATGATATGTATATATTAATATGTATGATGTGTATATATTATATAATTATAATATTATATTATCATTATCAAACATTATTAGTAGTTAAAAAGAGAAATAAGTGAAAAAATACTTTTAATAAGATAGATAAACTTGGAATATTAAAAAGTTGGTATGGGTAGTTTGGTCAATATTAGACATAATATTTTTCTCTCCTTCAAAAAACTCCAAATTTAGAAGAAACATGGGGAGAGGAGGAGAGCACTAAAAAACAAATTTTTTCCCTCTTCTCCTATCTATTTTTTTTCCAACCAAACACACTCATTCCCTCCCCTCACCTCAACAACCTTCTGACCAAACAGAGCCTTAGGTGGTAATCTTGACGGTGGGATCCACTGCCCTTTAATTTCTATTTTATATTACGATCGCATCGTCTTCGGTTTTGAACAAGTCCACACGTATTTTTTTTCCCTCACCATGAATTTTATCATATCGAATTATCGATAAAGAGTGTGCCTCGCTTTCAGTTTGATTTTAAAGTATGAAAATTCATCAACCACGATGTCCTCCTATTTTTAATTAAAAAGATGTTTAGGCGAATATCACATTATAGTTTTAAAAGTAATTTTATAGTATACGAAGTAAATATATGGAGATGTTTGTTTCAATTTGCAAAAAAAACTTTTTAAAAACACTTTCTTTATTATTCAAATACATCCTAAGTCTTAATTATTAAACTGATTTTGATTTTAAATATAAGACTTATTTTTTTATATTTATTAATTTTTTTAAATTATTCCTATTGATATTCTCTGATTATAATCAAGTAGAAGATGAATAAGAGTATTAAGAAAGATGATTATGATATTTAAAAAAATATGTCATATTTCTTAAAATTAATTAACTTATTTAACTTTCTTAATTTAATCAAATTAGTTAAATAAATCTTATATTAATTAAATACTAGAGGAGTATATATCATAAACAAGAATAAATCAATTAATTAGCTGATTATGTGCATTATTTTACATCAACAGCCTTGCTTTTTCTTTTTTTTTAAGATCAACAGCCTTGCTTTTGAAGAAAGGAAAAAACATAAAAAGCAGACTGAAGTCAAATGAAATGATGTTATACTTGAAGGGTAATTAAACCAACTATTTCGAATAATATGTTAAGGCTGCAGATTACGAGCTACTTTTTTAGTCTTTAATATAAAATCTTATTTGATTTTTATGTTGGTTCTAAATATAAAATCTCGATCCACTTTATCTTTTATATTTATGTATTTTTTTCTAAGATAGTCCTTCTAATAATAGTAGTTTTAGTCAATATAATTTATTAGTAAGGATAGTTTAAGAAAGACAGCACCTATTTATTACAAATAACTAACTTAATTTATTTTCTTAATCTCCTCAAATTAGTCAATTGGGTTTTATAATTAGGACCGAAAATAATATCATTTAGTACATAAAATTGTCTTGATTATGTTTTTCAGCTATGAAATCTTGAGATGGGATTGGAATCGGATGACATAATATAATGCTCCCTCCCACCCTTAATATAATAACTAGTTAAAAAAGTTAGATTTAGTTTTAAATATAATATTTCATCCCATTTTATCTTATATTTATACATTTATCAT
The DNA here is from genome assembly GCF_004799145.2 of Neltuma alba. Classification (NCBI taxonomy): domain Eukaryota; kingdom Viridiplantae; phylum Streptophyta; class Magnoliopsida; order Fabales; family Fabaceae; genus Neltuma; species Neltuma alba. The sequence continues at coordinate 16,945 of NW_021634613.1, forward strand.
ATTCTTCTAAATTAATATACTTAATTTATAGATGATATATAATTAATATAATATTATATAGGAATATTTTAAAAAGATCAATATTTATTATAATAAACTAATTTATTTAATTCTTTTTAATCTACACAAACTCGATGCTTAAATTACTGGGAACGAGCCAGCCCATGTGCTATTGGCTGATTCACACACACACATAGTGCTTATATATGAATTATTATTTAAATTATATTGGCGAGGGTTCAGTATCAGACAAAAATGTCACATAATTTCACGTGTCACGTTCACTTTATCTTTTTGCATCAAAGTCGGGCAAAGGACAGAATAAAATGCATGCTCAGTTTACAATGAGGGTGGCTATGAATATTAAATGGAAAAGAATTTGGCACCAATAAAATATTGTGCACTTTGGAAATACGAGATGATATTAAATTTTAACAACAATGAATGGCTTAATGCTATCAAAGTCTTTCGTGAATTAAGTTTTTTTTCCTTTACAATTTGAAATTATAATAATATACCTAATATATTAATATAAAATTAGTGCATCCCGACAAAAGCACCTAAACAACTTTACTGAAAGGAAATAAAAAGTAAGAAAAGGAAAGCAAAGACTAATTAACGCAAGTGACGGATGTGGAAATGAAATGTGGCGTGGTGGAAGTCAAGATTTACATTTTGAATATATTAAGAAAAGGGACAAAAATATAAAACTAGAAAAAATAAGAATAAAAATTGATCTTTTATATTTTAATAACAAAAAAATAGAAAAATGGATTAAAAAAGTTAAAGAGGCATGCTGCTCACATTTTTTTCCCCTCTTGGAAGTGGAATCCTTGGTGCCTTTACTTTAGCAATTGGGCACATATTTTTTTTTCCTCTAAAAATCGCTTCAAAAATAAAAAATAGTTATAAAAAAAGTATTTTATAAAATTAATTATTTATACAAGAGAGTCTAGGTACTTCCTCTAGAAGATGTATTGCTTTTTCAAACCCGCCTTCTTTGACTAATTCATCAGTTTTCTTTGAAATCAGGGCCATTCGCGTCTTCCTTTAACGCCATCAAATATTTAAAGACCAGGGAGAGCAGGACACCGAAATTCTTTTTTTTTTTTAATAACCATCTAATACTCACTACAGATCTCCATTTAAGTATTATTGAGCATAATTATAAATCGAATTCTCCTAAAATATTTTTTCCATGTAAAATTCCCTTTTACTTAATACTCCCTTTTGATTCCATTTGATTACAGGGCATAGAAAAAATATTTTTCTTCATATAAGTTATCTTATTGAATTTATTATATAAAGGTATAATTTTATCTCTAATTTATTGTTCTTACTTAGTTAGGCTTCTTTATTAACTATATATATTAGATAGAAATGAAATCAAAAATTTATTTTTTAAATAAAATATGTTGGAAGTGCTTTATAAATATAATATGAGGAATATATAAATACTAATCATTGTTCCAATTACTCCTCTGTCCATTTTTATAAGGAACTTTGAACTCCGTTGCGTTAATAAAAAAAGTTATTAAAGATAATAAATGGATAGAAATTAAAAGTTCTTTTCCAAAATATGAGAGAGAGTACAAGAAAGAGAATAATAAAATTATTATAATAAAAAAATTATGAAAAAGAAAGAATGTGTGATGAAAAGAGATGATAGTTTGGGAAATAAAATAATAAATAGAACATTTAGATAAGTAATTAATGAGAATAAAATATAAAATTTATTATAAAACTTTAAAACAACTTATAATATTGTTTATATTTAGAAATAAAAAAGAAATGATAGTTATTGCTTACAAAGGAATACTTGATAATATATTTAAAGCACTCCAATTACTTAGCTACACTTGACTTGAGCTGACGAAGCACACCGATGAGCAAGTGTGGCTATAAATAGAAGTTTCCACTCTGCCAAAAAACCACACCTATCCATCCGCTTCTCCTATACTTCCTTCTTCATTTTCATTTATATAGTCTTCATCTTCTTCTTCGTCTTCAAGTTCATCAGAATCATGGGAGTTTTCTCATACGAGCACGAGCACACCTCCACTTTACCTCCCCCTAAGCTTTTCAAAGCTTTCACTAAAGATTCCGATGAGCTCATCCCTAAGGCCGTCGAGCCCATCCAGAGCGTCGAAAACGTCGAGGGAACCGGAGGCCCCGGCACCGTCAAGAAGCTCACCATCCTTGAAGGTAATATTATAGATTAATTCCACTCTCAACTTCTTCTGGTCATCACCAAACTTAGATCAGTACTATATATCCAGACTTAATTATCATTGTCTTCGATATTCATTGGATCAATAAGATTTTAACGATCACTTATTCAGAAGATTTCCAAAATCAAAAACTTGACGAATAAAACATTCCACCATGCCGGCCGGAGCTCCCTCTGTGAGACCTAATAATATTCAAATTTAAATCAGTCGATGACATCAGAAGAAACAAAAATCTTAGATCGAATCGAAAGAGGTTGAAGTGAAGTTGATGATGGATGGATATATATGTGCAGGAGGGAAGACCCATCATGTGTTGCACAAAGTAGAAGCAGTGGACGAAGCTAGCTTTGTATACAATTACAGTATAGTGGAAGCGAGCGATTTGCCGGAGACGGTGGAGAAGATCTCGGTGGAGACGAAGCTGGTGGAGGGTCCGAATGGAGGAGCCGTCGCAAAGATCAGTGTGAAGTACTTCACCAAAGGCGATGCTCAGCCGAGCGAAGAGGAACTCAAGACCGGCAAAGCCAAGGGCGATGCTCTCTTCAAGGCCATCGAAGCTTACCTCCTGGCTCACCCTGAATACAGTTAAATTAAGTTAATCACTTAATTATGCCTTTGATCTGGCTCTTAATTAAGGTTTTGTGTGGTGCTGCTTTGCGTCGGTTGGTTTGTGTTCTGCGATCAAGGCTATGTGACATGGCCTTTGTAATTTGATGAAAAGCTTGAGTTTGTCTCCGTGTTTGGTATTGATAATAAGGTTGCATCTAAAATCTATATATATATATATATATATATATATATATTTGAGGAATATATATTTCAGGATTGGATGTTTCTCAATCGTGTTTAGCCGATTCACTTACACTATTACTTGCTCATTTTGTTTGAGGAAAAGACGAACGAAGTTTCACCAGGAATTAATACATATATTTTTCGGTTCTAAATATAAGACTTTTCTTGTAGTGTAAATTTACACTATAAAAAGAGTCTTATATTTAGGACCGGAAAAGTATATATATATTTTTATGTAATGAGAGAGGATTTATGCATTCTTTGACCAATTATATGTAGATGTATAAATGTGTTAACTTTGAAAATAAACTCATGGAAATGACAATATTTTGAATATTTAGAGCAAAGAATGTGAAATATAAATATTTATATAGTTGAGAACATGATACTGTATGCTAGCTAGAGTAATATTGTTCGCTACAGTTATGTTCAATAATGTTTGTTTGTACTGCACTTTTATCCCCCAAAAAAATGTACAAGGGAATATTACCGGAATCAATGGGATTACCAACTCAAAAAGTGACATTTAGAAAAGTCATGTAAATGGTTTAATTAGTTAACCCACCTAGATATAAACAACTCGCGGTGGGTCAATTACTTAATTCAGTACTCCTTTTAAAGTTAATCTTGTATCTGCAGTTACCAACCACTTGTGCAAGTGGGTCTGCACCTAATAATTAACACAAATTTTAGGTGTCGCCATACGCACCCCATATAATTAAGTTCATTGATTAACCCCCCCGGGGGAAATTGAAATGCATTAATGTGAATTAGTGCATAACTACAAATTAAATTATAAATTTGCATTTTGCTCAAAACTAAAACGATATTAGAAGACTTTAAGATATTTAATTTACTATGTGAAGATAAAATGTACTCCTCCGGTCCTTAATATAAGACCCATTTAACTAATTTGATTAGATCAAGGAAGTTAGGTAAGTTAGTTAATTATAAGAAATGTGACACATTTTTCCTAAAATACTATAATTATCTTTCTTAATACTTCTCTCCCTCTTCTACTTGATTATGGTTGAGGGAATATCTATAGGGGTAATTTAGAGAAAATTAATAAATATGAGAAATGAGTCTTATATGTAGGATCAAAACCAACTCAAGAATTAGATCTTATATTAAGGACTGAAAAAGTAATTTTGTTAACGTTAGAAGACTCCTCCATTTGGGCCTTGAAATGGCTTGAATCCGAATCATTAGTAAGCATCGGATACTTGATGTAATTGTCAATTTGTCACCGGAAAAAATTTTTTTCGCAATAATTAATAACTAATGTGAATTATGCAATAAATAATTGGCAACTGAGAGCAAGGCCGGCATGAAAATTAATATACAAGACAGCTTTGTCAGGTGGAAAGCAAACAGAGCTTGTAGGTGAAGTCAAGCTTACTCATAAGATACGTATTTTATCATATTCACACAAATACATGACCCTATCTTCAAAACCGATATTTCGGCCATTTATAAAGCTTCAACCTCATAACTTTTCCTACACTCTTTATATTACTTGGGATCACATTCTTAACAAATTAAACAAACTAATAATATGAAATTGCTGCATGATATTTAGTGTAATAGAAGTCACCCCATTTCAGCTTCATTATATTTGCTTTTATGAAGTCATGATAATATAACACTACCTCCGATTCTATATATATATATATATATATATATATATATATATATAAGATCTATTTTAAATTACATTATAAATTATATTTTATATTTAGAACCGAACAGTAGATATGGTTGATAGTTTCAAACAAGAATTTCAACGGACTATTTAATGTGATGAAGAAATTCCAACCCACTCTTTTGAATTTTGGACACCTTATTCTAATACTTTGAAGAAACGACAAGAACTCACGTCAGTCAAGCGCCCCGTAACCGCATATTTAATTGGGGGGACCAAATTTGACGTATTGCTATAAACACATTGAAAGTGATCATCAAGTTCTTAAAATACTCCCTTCCATTATATTTATTTAATACAAGACCTGATTAGAAAGTTAATATTGATCTTATATGAAAAACTTATCTTATCTATTTATCTTTTTTTTCAAATTAACTCTATTAATACTTCCCAACAATAATCAAGTAGGAGAGAGAGGAAGAAAATTAAAAAAGATGTTTAAAGTGTTTTAAAAAAAATATATCATATTAACTAATTTAACTAACATTCTTAATCTAATCAAATTAGTTAATTAGATCTTACATTAAGGATCGAAGAAGTATATAATTTTTTTTGATAATCAACTGGATCTATTTATAAGATATACTTAAAGGATATATATATATATATATAATTTTGATTAATTTTGTAATAGTTATCATTATTAATTACATGTTATATCATTGTATTAATTCATTATTATTCACTCAATCTGTTTGCATAAATAAGAGGATTTTTGGAAAATAAAATATTTTCACACATTTATTGTAACCTTTTCATTTATGTAATTCGATTTTTTTGTATTTTGTGTATAAGACTGGATGGGATATTGTAGAGGGCCGCTTGACAAATTAATTTACTAAAGTCTTCAAATCTCGTGAAGTTAGGCTTCGAACTTTCTCGATAGTAAACAAAATAACTTATTAAACAAAACTTAGGTAAGTTGCACTTTTTTTTATTATTTAGTATATATTTTCAAACATAACTTTAAAAACTAAGAAATAAAATTCGATGAGAATGATATTTTTGTCCCTAGTGTTTTTAGCAGATAATATATTTGTTTAAAAATATTATATTTATTCTAAGAAATAGTGTTATTTTCTGGGAACTAAAAAATTGAAACAAACAGTTGGCTATAAGCTTTTTGGTCCAATAAGTATACTTCCAAGAAAGTTTAGTGAAACAAAAGTAGGTAAATTACTAAATTAATTTTATGAGACACAACAAGTATCCCCTCAAGAATATAAATCTCCCTTGAGATTCCAAACCACGAATTTAATGATGGGTTGAATGGTGTGACTTGTTTAATAAACGTATATTCTTTTTTTTTTTGTTGCCTACCCAGTTCACCGGAGTTTTGCTTCGATTACATCTGAATCCGACTCACATCGCGCACCTAGCTGTGATGGGTGAGTCTCACAACAGGGATTTCTGTATACACTGAAGCTCGAACTCGAGACTCGCTTAAGCGATACCAAGTTGCTTACTATTTAGACCAACCCCCGTTGGTAATAAATGTATATTCTTTATTTACTTAAAACATTGAAAGTAATATTATGGGCCAAACTTGTATTTGTTCGCAGTTCAAATCACGCTAGTCTGATTCGGTCAGCATGTGGGCCGATATCGAATTTTCAAAAAAATGCTTCATGGGAAGTCTAAGCTAACAATCCATGATTAGTCCAAGAATTTTTTTTTCCCAGATGCTACCTCCAATCCTAATTATAAGATCTTATTCTACAAATAAGATAAGATCTTATAATTAGGATCGAAGGTAGTATTTTAAAGATATCCCATATTTAATTAGAAAAAATATTACTCCTTTTGAGCCTAGCGTGTGAGGCCATCATTGTGATAATTTACCATTGGAGGGGTTTTTTTTTTTTTTGGGTAATGGATGGTTAATTATATAATTAGTGTGATTGGATGCCAAGTCATTTTGGTCCTCAAATGCCCAAATATATATTTGGCCCAATCCACCTAAGTTTTTCATTCAATGTATGATTCTGCCTAAACCTCACGATTCTCCATTTAGGGTAGAGGCATTGTCTAAATCCGACAAGCAAAAAGACAATTTGTCATTAATTAGTCTAAGCTTTATAAATTGGCACTGAAATATAATCACCATGTGACATATTTCCTAAAAATATTATATGGAATTTAAAGAATGAATTGTACTATTTAATAATTTGTGAATAATATGACTAATTATAAATAAGATTTTAAAGAATGATGCTTCTTATTCAATAAAAATAATGATTGGAAGAAAACTAGTCTCAAAATATTAAATAAAATGTGAATTGGAGAATCTCTCAGTTGGGTCCCCTAGACAAGCATATATACAAATGAACCAAATAACAAACAAGAGTTTCATCCCCTTTTGATATAAACATCATTAATGATTCCTGGAGAGTGGATATCCTTCAACTCAAGGTCAAAAAAAAAAAAAACAGAGAGATATCCTTCAACCAAAAAAGCTACTTTGATCCTTTTGACTTCACTGTGGTCGGTTTTGGATCATACCCTAACTCTTAAATATCCCACCATCATAAAACGGTCATCCTTCTTTAAAGCAAAATTCTCAGAATTATAGAAACTCATCAATCCAAGCTTGAGAAAATGAATTCCAGGGACCAATCAAGCAATACCAGTTCTCTCTCTCTTCAAAAAAGAGATTCTTTTTTAGTCCCCACTTCTTTTTTTGGCCTTTAACACATTCCCTTACCATGTACAAATAGATGCTACGCACTGATTCTTCAGCCATAGACATATTTCTTATTTCCTGCAATTCCACAGCTTCACAACAATTCTTATCTAACTCTCCTTGTTCATCATCAAATGCAGAGGCCTCAAATCACGGAGATACAGCTCCGAATGGACTGTAATGGCTGTGTGCAGAAGATAAAGAAAGCACTCAGTGGCATTAATGGTAAGCATATGTAACATCATTTATCTTTCTAAATCATTCTGTAATCTAGCCATGACTTAACTAACTATATGATACAAACTTTACCTTCAAATAGGTATATATGATCTATATATCGACTTCCCTCAGCAGAAAATAACAGTTATCGGATGGGCGGATCAAGAAAAGATTGCCAAGGCTATCAAGAAGACAAGGAAGACTGCCACCATTTGTTCTCCTGCTGAGCCAGAAGAATCTCCATATCAACCCTCCAGAACCTGGACCTGCACCTGATGGATATATGCACCGGCTCCTGATTCAGCCCAGCAACCGCCGCCGGCAGAAGTTACACCAGATGAAATACCGCCACAAGAAGAACCGCCAGAAGATACATCACCACCTGAGGCAACCATACCAACGGACAACAAGGTAAGCCAAAGTCAGAGAACATCCCAGGAGCAAAAGATGTAGGGAAGGTTCATGCGATACACCAATATCCGCCATACTATGGCAACAGATTCGATTCTGGTCACAACTACGTTGGATGCTGGAATAGATACCATAATAGCACATATATTCACAGGAGCCATCATCTTCAATGTACCTGCCACACACAGCCACTGTAACGCGTATAAGCCATCAGCTTCTGTCACGGAATATGAATATATCAGATCACCACCAAGGCACCCTTATTACAGTCGTATGGAATACTACAGTGGAGACCCAAGTTGCAATGCAAACATCACATCTATATTTAGTGATGAAATCCAAATGCATGTCGGAGATTTAAGCTTCAGATCATCAAGAACTGCTGTGCTGTAAAAGATGACTCTTTTTTTAGTTCAGATGCCTTTGAAAGCAGATATTCGTAAAACGGTAGAACTTGATGGAGGAAAAATGGAGATGTTTGGGTACACATGTAAGAATGGAGAAGAATTAGATTCTTAATTCTTATCTTACAGAGAGATTCTGAATTCCTTTCGTGAAAGCACAAGGCACGTTAGCTAGTATTTCATATGCAGAAGCATATTGACATGTGCAAAGCCTTTGTTTTCAACAAAATTGACCCAAGTAGATCTCTGTCTTCCTTATTCGACAACTAATCTTCCCTGAACTCAATGGTCATATGGCCAAAATAATAAGCATGCTGGATAGGCGTGAGTATATGGAAACTAACATAATACTCCAATCTTAATTATAATACCTCGTTTATAGTTTATAATCAGGACTAGAGGTAATATATTATTTCTGAAATTCTCACTCTTATTTAGTTTGTCAATCTAAAGATAGGTAATAACAGGTCTGTGCCCGCACAGTCATGCTCCGCTAGAGTGATTTGTACGTGCATGTTACCCCAATATATAGAAGAGAGTAACAGACATGGCGAAAAAAGAAGAGTCACAGAGATCTCTAAAACACTTGCAAAGGGCACACAACACAATTACTAACTTCGATCCAACACCTAACTTGTATATAAATATTAAGAAAATTAGTTAGTTATTTATAAAAAAAAATTGTGTATTGATTTTTTAAAGTATTCTTATAGTCATTTACACTGAAAACTACTATCTTTGACCCTAATTATAAGACTTTGTTTGCAAACTTATAATTAGGACCAGAGGTAGTATCTCTTAGTGATTACCTTTTATTATGTGTAAAGGAAGTTTGGGAATAGAATTATAAATTTGAAAAATAAAATAAATTAAAATAATATATTTTGGACACCAAAAAAAAAAAACCCTTCTACAAGGCACTACTTATATTTAAGATGCAAGTTAGTACTGTCCTGGCCTTTAATATAAGGCATAATTAGCTAATTTGAGTAAATTAATAATGTTAATTAAATTAGTTAATATGATATGTTCTTATTTAAAACATCCTAATCATCTTTCTTAATTCCTTTCCTCCCTTTCCTACTTGATTATTGTTATAAAAATATTAATAAAGCTAATTTGGAACAAAATTGATAAAAATAAAAAAAAAGTCTTATATATGGAACTACCGTCATTAAGAACCGGACGAGTATCATCTAATGCTACCCACATGCCTCCAAATTAGAGCGAACCAGACACGCTTATCAGTTTATACCGGTCTACTACGCAAAGTCTTAAATAGAGGCAGATGTTTGATGGCTTCACAAAGTCCGACTCATGTATTGGTGATATCGCATGGTTGAAAGCACACGGTCTGTAGCATTCAGGTGGATCGGTGTTAACTGGAGCATCTAACCATGTCTCGGAAGTTTAATAATAGCAAGATAGTAAAGTAAATAAATGCTGCACAATTGAGATACCCACTTGATAACGAATAATTTATGGGCTGTATCATTTCATACATGTGCTCCGGATAGTACAAAAATTCTCGCTGAGAGGGAACTCATTATGGAAAATCCTCCCAGCAAGGTTCACAAACAAGCTGACTCATGGAACGTTTTAAGAGGCCAAAATTTGAAAAGCCCAAGTCCCAACCCAATTAAATTACAACTATCTTTGCACCCATGGGGGGAATAAATAAATCATCTACTTCAACTATTAGGCTATTATATAATATGCGTAGACAACACTTTTTTTCCCTTTACATAGAGAATTACCTCTCATCAAAATTCGAACTAGTTCTCATCATCATCACTACTTATTTCAGATGCATCATCCCCTTCCTCTTCAAAAGAATCCTCGTTGTCCTCATCTTCGCTTTCTTCCATTTGAGGATCTCGCACTGAACGAGTTGTATCTTGAGAAGCTTTGTTAATCTGAAGGAATTTTAAACATGGCCATTAGACCCCAATAGCTTTAACAGTGAGACCAAATAAATTGAGGGATGTGATTAAACCTGTGTTGTCACCAATTGCAGACGACCTGATAATTGTAACAAAGTCTCAACTGCAGATCCTCTAGAGCGAGCCATCTGTAAGGTGAAATACGCTATTTCATTTTCTCAAGAGTTATTAAATTTTCTCTTTTCTTTCCGATTGTAACACCAGCCTCACGAATTCAAGTCGTGACAGCAGATATAAAGCATTTAAATGAGAAAGCAAACTAGAAATGTAATATCTGCAGCAATACCTTGGTCAAGGCATCAAGCATATTTGTCACATTTTCCTGAGAGATTAAGTAGTGACCATGAATCACTAATATGCTATATATCCACGGAAGAGCGTACTTGCCAGTAGATGACCTGCCCAAGACATTATTATTCACATCAATTTTATCAAGCGCATTGGTCGAACCATTTAGGGAAGAAAATTATTGGTTAATGCATTAATTACTATATAACATTTAAGTGTACAGAAGGGCAAAATAGGGGGGGGGAGTATTAAATGATCTAAATATTATTAAACCGGACTTATATTTTGGACCAAGTAAAGCTGGGAAAAAAGGACTGATATTGCGGACCTGAGGAGCACGTTGTGCAAACCAAAATAGAAATGAAACAAAAACCAAAATAGGAATAAAAAACCTGCATTTCCTCCGATGTAAAATACCTCACTAAAAGATAGAAAAGAAAGATATCAAACCTTGATCGCCAAACAGCCAGCAAAACTTCCAGGAGCTTACATGCTTCAGATGGCTCCATGGTCAAGACGGTTGCTCTTATCTGATAAATAAATCGATTCAGGAGCATAAACAAATACATGTGGTGCAACTTAAAAAATGAAAGTATAATATAGATTATGACGACAATTGGATCATAATTCATAAGTAAAAGAAAAACAAACGACAATGACTCAGCTAAAGAAAACAAACCTTTCTCATTGGAAGATTAGCATCAAGATCAACACGCTTCAACAATGAAGAATTAAATTTGATATTTGATTCAAGATCATTTTCATCATCAAGCATCCTAAGAGATCTCATCTGTTCCTCCATGCAGATCACATCAGTCTCGTCCTGGGCCATCTCATCTGCACAGATTGATAAAATCAACATGCAAAGTCAAGAAGTGCCATTCAATCTTTCAGTATCAGAAGATAAAGGCTTAGGACAACAAAAACGGATTCATATACGAGGGAGGAAACAAAAATCCATAGCAAAACCTGCATCAGTGATGAAGGAAAATATGAAAATTACAGTTCATTAAATTGTTGTTTAATTTCTTGCTTTGCAGAAAATATAGAAGTACGATAAACAGATGAATGTTTATAATCATGTTGTCAAGAATCAAGATAGCTATTTAGACAGTAAACTCCAAAGATCTTAAGATTACCTACCCCTAAAACCATCCTGAGCCTATGTGGTACGAAAAATGGCAAGGACCAGGCTATCCTCCCCGACCCTGGAAGATTGCATGCATAAATTTACCTTTTTGAATCCTAGAATTGCATGCATAAATTTACCTTTTGAATACTGGAGTGCCGCTTTCTAGCTCAAATTAACCCTCTATGATTATAGTTGTTGATTTTCTTTTCTTTTTATTGTGTGTTGACCATTGTTTTTCTTGAATGATTGCTCGATAGACTTGATTATTGAACGTGTCTAGGTTTAACTGATTATTGTAAGCCCTTTATCTAGTGAATTGTGCCTTTTATGAGGGGTGCCTTGTTTAATGTATAAATATTATCACTTCAGTAACTAAAGGTTGTTTTATTTTTTTGGCCAGAACTAAAGGTGTTTAGACGTGAAATTTTGCGACTTTTGTAACCCATAACTCATTTTATTGAAGTATGATGAGGTTTGTATGGCTTTACACTTACATAAGAATTCTATGTAATTTATACAAATTTTTTGCCATAAAAGGGAGCATTTTAGAATTCAATCTTTTAACCCCTCATTGATCCTACATAAAATTTTGATCTTGATAACCTTGTTTCCAGTAAAGATAATTGCCAAGAGCCACGTCCAAAACAAGAGCTTAATCAGCAAAGGTCCATGAATAGTTTAATTATAAACTCTACCATGTTCACATAGTTGATCTATTACCCAACTACTTCATTCGACAATAAAGATGATAGATCTTTGCAGTACCTTCAATCTCCATAGATACAGATTCACTACTTCTAACCAAACCATCCATAACTTCCTTGCCTGAAGAGTCTTGAAATTCTTGCTCTTGCACATGAGAATCAAAAAGCTTAGGAATTGGGAGCAGAGCATCCTCTGCATTAGCACGGTCTAGCGCAGTAACTGTCAAATGCAAGACCAAAAGTTAACATAATTGAAAATAACATCAACAAAGACCAACAAAATTTATAGGCTAGATACTATATACTAATTAAAAGGATCAAATGACAAGATTATGATCACCAAAGCAAGCATATCATAAGGCAAATTAATGAGAAGTTCTCATTCGTGAGAACAAGGGAAATGCTAGTGACAGTTCTGTAAAGACAATAAATTGTCACCTTTTTTTACATCTTTTGCCTTCTTAGGCTTTGCGAGGGACTTGTTCAACCGAAGAAGAACACCATCATCAGAGAAATTCAATTTTATGTCTGAGCCAGAGTGCACTGAAATTTTTGAAACGATGGTTTTACAAGCAACCCATGAACAAGTAAAATCTGCCCAGAGGTAGGATTGTGGATGCCTTCTAACTTTGCAGCATATATTGCTGGCAATGCACCCATGTAATTTCTGGAAGATATCTCTTCCAAAGATAATGATATTTTAATGGGCTTCACATTGCGTAGTTCCTCAATATTATTTCCAAACCAAACATAACAATCACCAACTTCTGAGATAGCCAAAACAGATACTCCAACATTGTCAAGCTCCCTGCTAGGAGTGCACCTGCTATCAAGAAAAACAGCAGGATGATCCATTGCAAGAACACAACTAACTGACTTCTTTTTTGCCCCATCAATCCTCCAGACAGCAACATATCTTTCCCCAACAGCAGAGGATAGAATATACTGCCCATCTTCAGTGAAGGCAAGACACCGAACAGATCCCTATTAATTTATTTAAAAGTCAGACAATGCTCACAAAGACAACAAAGAAAATCAATGCTTATCTTCAGGGACAAATGCAAAGGGGAATAACACAGTATACTATACACAAACACACACACGACACTCACAGGATGGCCAAAGAACTTCTGTATCTTCTTGTGATCAGAACAATTAAAATTTTTAGTTGTGCTGCTGCAGTAGCTATTGTCTTCCCATCTGATGCAAGTGAATCAAATAAAGCAGAAAATTCAGAAGGGGAAAAAAATGTCAGAATTTTGCAGGTTAATGTAAATAATGATTTGTAGAAGACTTTGAGTGAGTACAACTCAGGAAGTATTGTTTAGAGTTTAGCATGGACCATTTAACAACCATAGAGCTAAAGGCATGGTTGGTTTTCATTCTATTTAAAACAACTATGCAACTAACTTGAGAGTAGATGTCTCGTTACAAAATGCTGATTGAATCAGGATACATAAAACCTAAGTTTCCTAGTTAGTAGTTATGGCCCCTTGCAATGTACCAGAAGCTCCACTGTTTCCCGGGAAATCTAAAAGACTTAAACCCTAATTCAGATTGTGCCCTTAGTAAAATAAAATAAAAGTGTCAACTTCATTTCCTACGACCAAAAACTAAGAGTCCTGCAAAAGCTGTGAAGCATACATACCTGAAGAAACAGACATACAGGATATTGCCTTTGTAGAAGCTTTGAATTTTTCCAACAGGTTTCCTGTCTTACAATCAATCTTGCA
>NW_021634614.1:0-33414 GCF_004799145.2 Neltuma alba
AGCAATTGGATTAGTGTTGCAGGCTTTGCTTCTTAGCATGGCTGTTGGTGTATATTGGACTGGAGCAGTTTCTCGACAGACCCCGCTTATTTCCTTCTTGTGTCTGATTGTAAGTGTATTTTATTTTGTCACTAATAAGATAAGTATATAATGATAAAATAAAGTAGCTTAGTGCAGCGCTAGGACAACAATCATGATGTATGGGTAAAGCTGGCACGAGACAAGTGTAGCATTTTTGCCATATTGAATTTGCAAGTTAGTCGGCTCCGATGAAACCAGAAACTCTGATAAGATACTTTTAGTAGAACTTGCAATTGTTGGCAAACAAGACTCGAAGTTTGGACTAAGTGGAATGGCATTTTTTTTTAACTTCATCTAAATCAAGTTTATTGTAACAATTGTCCTGAGTAGATATGTTTGTCCATGGCTTAAGCTTTATAAGAAAGGAAGCAATACCTTGGGATGGTCTCAATTTGCATAATCTGATGATTTGGGGAGTATCCTACACATAAAACTAGTTATCATTGAAGTTTTCCGCTGAAGATATGTATGCATATGTGATCATGTATGCAGATATTGTCAAGGTTTGGAAATATGTCATATGAAGTGGGGATGCAGATTCTTCAAACGGGGAACCCCTCCTCCAAAGCAAATCTCATTGGGACAACAGAGGTTGCTGTTGCTAGTTTTGCAGAGTGCGCAATGCTGGGAGTTGCAATGATTGCAAATGATGTTTCACATTTTGGAATTCTGGCAGTGTTGTCTCTTGCATCAGTGGTTGCTGCGGCTTGGATATTTTGCAGATGGTTGCTGAATGGAACTGATGACCGGAAAGCCTTTTCTCCTGTGATCCTCACTTATGATTTTTATGGAGGTATCCTTTCATTATCTAGTTTATTGGTTGCTAGCATAGTTTATGAATTTCTGTGTCATTTTTAAGGCCCCTTTCCGTGTCACTCGTGTCTACATGCATATGGAAGGGGCAGAGAATATGACATCTTCCAGTGCACTAACTTGGTTGATACTGAAGACATTTAATAAATTACCCACTTCCTTGATTTTCTGCATATTGGTCTATTACTACTTTAACTATCCCTATTCATTGCACCTTCTGTTTGTGACTTTGTGCAGTTGTTCCGTTCGACAAGAACGCGAGCCAGAATACATATTTGAATTTATTTGATATTGCTGGACGAGGAGGGCTGGTGAAACTTTTTCTCCTCACCAGGTTATTACAAATTAATAGATAGGCATTGCTCGTGTGAAAAATTAGAATAGGTCCAACGTATGTTTTTCCTTATACGCATCGTGATTATAGTGCACGAGGCTAATAATCAATCGAAGTCTAAACAAAATAGAATGTGTGAAAATTGACAGGCTTGATGTGAAATGAAGACAAAGCGAGTACATGCACTGGGATGGTATCCGTACCCTTCGCACTGGGTCTCGCTGGTCTTGGCCTTCAACAGACTGCACCCCTTATTTTAACAAGTATCACACGCGCATTTCTTCTCTCCCCGTCCATATAAGCATCTTTTTTTTAAAAAAAAAAAAAACAAAAACAAATATATTTTAGAATATAAGATTTTGCTTGTAATGTAATCTATGGTATAAATTAGATTTTTAGAAGCTGACCTTGAACTTAAGTGATGTGGGCCAAAAAGCTGCTAATCAATGACATTTGTTTATTTATTTTAAAAACAATTTTTTACATAAAATAAAATTCTTGTTTTCTTTTAAATATTTAATTAAAACTACCAAATAATGATATGAGTATTTTTTAAAAAAAAATTCTAAATAAGATATGGCATATGATAATTTCATTATAATAATAAACTAATTTAAAAAATAAATAAAGTTTGATGGGTTAAAAAAGCTTGCTTTTTAAGATCCAACTTATATGATTAGCTTTACTTTGGAGTTGACAACTTCTTATATGTTGCTAAAATAAGGGTGTGCATGAGTAGGGCTGAGTAGGGTAGCTGCAAAATGCAGTTTGGTGCTTGGCCCTGCCCAGTAGAAGCCCATGCTATTTCCGACTGGGCTATTGCTAGCTGGGTAGGGCAGATTTTTCTTACCCAAATTTATAACTTGAGTCGTGAAATTGTTGTGTCTTAATAGATATCCATACTTTAACAATTTAACAATATCCATAATTTATTAAAAACAAGAAAGTAAAAAATTGTAATCAAAGTCTTAAAGTCCAAATAATTTGCATCAACCTTCACAAAGTTGAGAAAATAACAAGACATGTAAAAAATACAAGCTATATTAACATGTTCAATTATTTATTAACTTATAGTTTAATATAATTTATAGAGATCTATATATTACATTCAAATTGGTATAATTAGTATTATTTCATGATATATGAAGTAATATCAACATATAAAAGTTAAAAAATAATCATAGTACACAATAAGATAATTTTAAAAAGTTAAAAAAGGTGGTGTGTGTTTTTTTTAAAAAAAAAAAACTAGAACTTTAAAAATATAAAGTCTAATAATATAAGGGAGTAATATTCCTTTTGCGTATTGAAGTATAATAAAATATAGTGTATTAATATTACATTATATACATTATAATTCTAAAAAAAAATATATTATAATATAAATAATTATATATATATTTGGGGCAAGGCCAAATGGGAAGGCCTGCATGCCATGCCTGCTAACTGGCCCTACCCATGAATAGCCCAATCCGAAAATACTCATTTTTTTTTTCGGGCTGTGTTTTTTGGTTTGGACGGGCAGGGCATTTTTTTTGACGGGCTTGGACGAGCATACCGGATTACTGGGCCTCATATAAACACCCCTACATTAAAATATAGGTATCCTCCTATATGTTTTACGGTATGACATTTCATTTGAAATATTGAGTTTTCATATTGCTTTAATTAGTCATAAAACTTTTTTAACTAATTAACCAAATTTCTGTGACTAATACTAATTTTTAGGATAATTATAACTGTCTTAAGTAAAATAGTTAATTAAAGCTTATGAAGATGGCAAGAAAATAATTAACGCTTATAAAAAATAGTATAAGTACTAATTTTAATTATTAATATAAAAGTTCGTTTGATTTTTTTACTTTGGTACTAAATATAAAACTTTAAGTTATTTTGTCTCTCATATATATCTTTTTTTTCATAATAATCCTTATAATAATGGTGTAGTCTTAACTAATATATTTGATTAGTAAAGATATTTTAAAAAAGAAAACATCTATTTATTATAAATAACTAATCTAATTAATTTTTTAGTTTACTCAAATTAGTCAATTAATTTTTTTAATTAAGAATCTGAGATACTACTCCGATTCTAAATATAAAACTTATTTGTCATATAAATTTATACTATAAAATAAGTTATATATATAACAGTGGAAGAGTAGTATTTATTTTTTTATTTTTTCTGAGTGAAAGGAGTAGCATTTATTATCGTCGAGGAGAGAGTAGGTTGTTCTTGGGCAGTAAGAAATGAAGGTGTGAACTGTGAAGAATGAAAGCAGAAGAAGGGGCGGGTGAATATAACTAAACAAAAGCAGAGAAATGGGCCTTGGTCCACGCTTGCAATAAAGGGCAGAGAACGGGTGGAGAATAATACGGAAAAGGGTGGCGGGTACAAAGACAGGCACGTGGGACGGTGTGTGTGGGGGAGTACTGCCGCCATCTTCAACTAAAAAGCCTCCCGGGTTTCTCGCGTGCTTCCTACGTCTTGCCCCGGTCGCTCTCGCTCTCTCTCTCTCTCTCATCCTACGTCCCCGTTTTTGTCCCTGTCTTTTCTCATCTCTTATTTCTAGGTCGGTTTTAAGGATTAACTTTTGATTTTGATTCTTTAAATCTTAAATCATAAATGTTGGTTTTTTACAGTTTTTTTAATTTAAAATATTAGTTTGTATATAATTCAGATCATCTCACAAGTGACTAAAATTAAAAAAAGAACAATTTGAAAACTAAAAATTATATTAACCTTGTAATAATATTCATATATTTTTGGTCATTTCAAAACACGGGCACATTTTTTATTTTTATACTGTTCATTTATTATTGTATTATTTTCAAGGAAAAATATCATTGATTGAATCAAATTAAACCATGCAACTATAATAAGGTAAGAAGAAAATTTAACACAAAAAATGGTAGCTGTCCAAAAATTTAAACCATGCAGCCCAGCTCACTCTACGACAAAGCTGGTTTTGTTTTTTATTTGTAGCCATGAGCGCACGCTCTTTGGGCAAGACGAGAAGAAACTAGAGTACATCCTTCCACAGGAAACAGGCATGAAGCATGGAGCCAAAACTCCTCCAAACTCCTGCCTTTGCAAAGCATCCTCCCACCTCAAGTTGTCACATTAGATCAGTAAACACGTCTGTCATCCATTGAATTCAAAATTTTCAATTCACACCCAATGATCTGGCCTCTATTATTAAACAATAACATCGTAGGCAATCACAATCGAACAAAATAATTCCAAAGCAAAGATGAGCAGACGCCCATGGATGCGCTCAAACAGTCTTTTATTTTAGTTTACATAAAAATATTTTTAAAAAAAAAAGTACTTAAATCAAACACCTTCTTAAAAAAAAAAAAAAAAAGCGTGTGGGACAATTGAGGTGGCGATTGATGAGAGATTACAAGCACCGCTGTGGCTGTGTGTCTTAAATTTGTTTGGTAAACAAGCAGAGAGGAACTCACTTCCCGAAACTACAAATAAATTGCGGGAAACAAAGCACCGCACTTCCCCAAACGCCTTCAGAGAAGACCCATTTCTGGATCTCCATCCAGCCACCCCCTCACAACTGGCTCTCCTTGACCCCACACCATGCCTTTTGATTATTAATTGATAATATTGACATTATTAAACTGCATTTACTGACTCCTCTAATAATCATATTTACTAGACCCGACCTCCTCCCATTTGCCGTGGCACCTCGCGCGTGCATGCTTGTTTTCTAACTGTTCAAGTCACAGATTTTTTTTGGCCACGTCCGAATTAACACTGAACAATGTTCTTACTGTTTTTTCCCCCCAGAAAATTACACCCCACTGTTTTATGATATGCTGTCTTCCAATTCAAAATATAAGATAAATTTTATCTATTTATTTTTATCAAATAATTAGTTAAAATCAGTTTAAAATAATAAATATGTAAGGAATGTATTTTCCCCCCTAAATATGCCATTATTAATAAGAAAATAAGCTCAAAAAAAAAAAATAAGAAAATAAGTAAAAGATGTAATAAATAAATTAAAGAGAAAAGAGAATATAAGGGGTAAAATTAAAAAAAAAAAACTCATTAGATACTTAGACAAAAATAAATGTTATTTTACTAAAAAAAGACCAAATCCTTCCAATAAAATTTAACTTTTATATCTTAAACCGGAGGGAGTGATTTTTTTAAACCAAAGCCATAATATCAAAATTTGAAAATGTTTAAATATATATAACATATTGATAAAATATTGGTTCAATCAGATTTTTCAAGTATTTAATAAGATTTCCCTCTAAATTATCTCAATTTACATAACATCACAATAACCCTGTGGCTGAAACTCGAAGCGGTACGCTTACGAAACGCCCCCCATCCCCAACCGACGCTGTCAAGTGTCAAAGGGCCTCAAACCCAAAACAGCTTCCTCATCATTTCCAACGACCCAATGCCCCACACACCATCATTTTCAGTTGGACAAAAGCAAAGTGAGGAACTCATTATTTTAAAACATTAAAACTCACAAGTCCATCAGAAAGAAAGCATCGACTTGATTTGAGATTCCCTCTTTCTCTCTCCCCCTTCAACTTCAATGGTCACATTCCATGATATTACACTACTAGTTCATGTTCGTCCACCTCCCCTCATCTCTACGTCTCTACTTTCTCCCAGTGACATGTGCATCCCTCCTTGTTTTACCTAAGCAAATTCCCTTTCCATTTTTCTTCTTATTTATTATCTGCGGCTTGTTTTCTCTTTCTACAGTGACCGTACCGGCAACATTTATAATAAGAATATGAAAATATTATGTTCTTTTCACCACAGCCATCTGTTGCTGTTGGTTGCCACAGTGATTTGGACTTGAAGGCGCCCATCTTTTCATGTCTATTGATTTTGATAGTTGATATATCACTTGGCTTGTTGATGTCCTCTTTTGACTCCCTCCTTCTCCCTTCCTCTTCCTCTTCCTCTCTCTTCATCTTTGTCAAGCACTGTCTTGAAGCAATCCTCAAGTTTTGAAACTTACCTCACACGCACAGAACAGAGTAAGGCACAGACACAGGAGTTAAAAAAATGGGCTCTCTGGGAACTGAAACTTCAAAGAAAGCAATGTGGCTATATCCAAAAGTTTTGGGGTTTACACCTTCTGAAAGATGGGGGCACTCTGCTTGCTTTTCCGCGGGCGTTGTGTATGTCTTTGGGGTATGATCAAAATCTTTTTCTTTTCAAGTTCCTGGTAGTTAGTTCTAGTTTGTTCTTAGCATACATAGTCATTCTGTGAAATTGCTTCTTGATTACCGGATGTGTGTGGTGCTCCTGAGTAAGTAGTGCTGTCTCTTGACATCTGGAAGTTTTTTTCTTCGTAGAATAGGATGCTCATTTATTTCATAACCTCGCAGTACTATGTTCCCATGTTCTCTGTCATACTGCTATGTTTGGCTAATAATCAAACCACTTTCTTCTCTGCATAGTAGTTTTTTCCCGATTTTTCTTTCGACCTCTGGTTTTTTTTTTTTTTCTGCCAACCAAGTTCAATTTTCTTTCTCTATTTAGTGGGACAAGACATGGTTTCCTAACCTATGGTCTTTCTGCTTTCTTGCAATAGAAATACTCACGTTTACATTCTCCGTTTCTGCTCCCCCTTCACTCGCTTCATGTTTGTCGACCTAACAACCACGCATGTAGGAACTAGGAAGCCAAAAATGCTTCCATGTCGTCCTACTTCCGAATTCATTCCTGGTAATTTGAGCATTTCAATGTTTGTAGCTTAGCTGTCTGTTGTCCCCAGATAAACCGGTTCGTTATGATGCAGATTTATAATTATAATGCTCTCTGTTGTTAAATAGCAGACCTATGATTCCCGTGCATGCACATTTCAGGGGTGTTGCGGAGGGCTTCATTTCAGCGATGTTCTGACTTTGGACCTGAACAACATGACATGGAGCAAACTGGCAACAACCGGGGAAGGGCCTGGTCCTAGAGATAGCCACAGTGCTGTTCTTGTAGGCCATAAAATGATAGTGTTTGGTGGCACAAATGGCTTCAAGAAAGTTAACGACATCCATATCCTAGATCTGGCCACCCTTGAGTGGGTTCGTCCTGAATGTAAAGGGAACCCTCCTTCACCAAGAGAAAGTCACTCTGCTACCCTGTTCGGTGACGAAAGATTAGTGATTTTTGGTGGTAGTGGAGAAGGTGATTCAAACTACCTAAACGATTTGCACATTCTAGATCTTCGAACCATGAGATGGACTTCTCCAGAGGTAAAAGGTGACTTGCCTGTCCCTAGGGACAGCCACACTACTCTCGCAATTGGGAACAAGCTTTTTGTTTATGGAGGAGACTGTGGTGATCAGTATCATGGTAATGTAGATATGCTGGATCTGGATACAATGACTTGGTCAGAGGTACGTATGCTGTTAAATATCTCCCCACCTTGAAAATTAAAGTCGCCTCAACTAGAGGACACTTAACAATAATCCTGGTCCTCTCTGCATTTTAATGACAGTTGACTGTTCAAGGACCTTCCCCTGGTGTAAGGGCAGGGCATGCTGCTGTTAATATTGGAACTAAGGCAAGTTTTGATGATGAATTTTAGTACCACTTTAATTAAATCTGTGTCTTCTCGTCAAATTTAGCTGAGTGTATTCTTCATGGTTCACATGCAGGTCTACATCATTGGAGGGGTTGGAGATAAACATTACTATAATGATGTTTGGGTGTTTGATATCTGCACTTGTTCGTGGACTCAACTTGAAATACGAGGTCAGCAAACCCAAGGGCGGTTTTCCCACACAGCTGTTGTTGCTGACATGGACATCGTAATATATGGAGGGTAGGTTCATTACATCATCTTATCGATCTTCATTTTTTTCTCTGTCTTTCCTTCCTGTTCACTTACTAATACAAATAAACCCTAATTTAATTGGCAGGTGTGGGGAAGATGAACGTCCTCTGGATGAATTGTTAGTGTTGCAGCTGGGAGCAGAGCACCCAAATGGACGTTACAACATCTCTGTGAGCAAAGTTTTTGGAAGCTGTTGGAAGAAGACCTGCTCAGGCGGGGCAGACAGCAACGTGGTACAAAAGTTCACGTGGCTACAAAACAATTTATTAACAGTAGTCTTACTAATTTATGATATACTATGCCTTCCCGAAGGAGCTAACAGTGTCTTTTTAAGCAGAAGACAATGCTCATGGGGAGTAATGTGGAAGGTATAGGAAAGGGAACTTATGATTTCGCCTCAGGGAAAAAGCAGCCTTTCCACTTTGAATCCGGTGGGTTAACACTTAATAGACACCCAGTTAAAGAATACTTGTTTACGCAATCTTTGGTTGACTTTATCAATGTAATTCTGTTCAGATGCTTCCCAACAGAAGAGGAGGAGAATTGTTGCTTCCAAGGTGTGGGACGTTGATTTTGAACAGGAAGAGCATTCTCTTTCCTTGTCCCAGCATTCATCTCCGAGTCAATCCGATCAAGAACTTAACCCTGCCCAAAAACTCACTGCTTCCACCACGGACTCCCAGCGATTCCTTACTTTCAAACAGTTAAACCAAATGCCAGACAATTCCCAACATGACAGTGCTTCCATGAACCCAAAAGTACTGAAGAATTCGAGCCATATGAATGCCCAGGGCTTTTATTATCTAAAACAGCACCACCATGTTTATGATGCAGAGCACATGCCCTTGGTACGAGGGCCCATCCAACACCTGGTACTCACGGGACTCACTATCCCCCCCCCTCTCAGGTTTTTCTTTATCACCTTGTCATTTATTTACTTGTGGAATTTGAATTCTAGATTGGCGCTGAAGTCCGAGGGAGAGTCGACGGGGCCTTTGACTCAGGTTTGCTGATGACGGCCACGGTGAACGGAAAAATTTTCCGCGGAGTGTTGTTTGCACCCGTAAGATTCCAAACTCGGACGATTCGGTCATAGGCTGTATCAGGTTAAGAATTAAGAATTACTAGGGAGTCGAAGTTGGTGGGAATTGACGGGGAAAAATAACATGTGCAGGGAACAGGAACAGTGTCAAGAGGGGTCAGTATGGAAGCGAGCGGTTGGATGAATGGTGCGTGTGGGATGAACTCATCATCAAATCAGAAGGGGGAGAATGTGAGGGGTAGCCAGCGGGGAAGTAGTCGTTGCAGGCCTGAGTTGTGTCAGGCGACTCAACCATTCCCAATGATGAGAGCGAAAGGCGCTTCGTCTTTTTCGTCTTTTTCCAGAGAGGAGAAGATGATGAGGAGCGATCTCAGTGGGTTGGCTCTGACTCTTGGAGGACCTGCCAGTGGCCACCACCATGCCGGATCATGAACTTTTCCCCATTTTGCCACTGATCACCGCTGCTATAATACTATATCCTAAGCTCAGGAGCTGTGAACAAATAATGCCTTTCCATAGAAGACCTGGCGCGTGTGTGTTTTTGGGAATTCCTGCCATGATCGGATCCATCGTGAGTTTGTGTATTAGTCATCTGGTTTTTAGGCTATATCTGTGCCATGATCATAACCATAATGAGTATGTTACCGCCGTGAGCTAGGAACTCGCTCCATGCATGCACACTCTAGTCTTTGAATTCAATCTATAAGAGTAAAAAACGGTTTTGTTGTCAAATTGAAAAGAGTAAATAATTGGGTGAATGTTGCATTCAATTCCTTTGAGGAGAAGTGAGCGGATCCTTATGCTCGAATTGTTTACTCATCCTTACGCTTCCTACGTAAACGAACTAAATTAAATTAATACGAGAGTTGGGACTTGGGAGCTGGCTTTTACATTTAGAAAAGAAAATTGGGAGCCTGAGGGGTTTGGAAGGATAAAAAAGAGAGCGAGAGGTACGGCGGCGATGTGATTAAAAGTAAAAGGAGTGTCAACCAAAACAGTATGGAGCACAAACTGGCAAGACGTAAAGGGAAAAGGGGTTAAAATGTATGGCGCTCTAGGCCTCTAAGTAACATCACATGTGCTCTGTTACTCTCAAGGCAACTGCATTTTCGTGACCCCTGATTACTACTCCGCGGTTCCTTTTTATGAGTTATGAATTCTTGAATGGTTTTATTTTCTTTTTATATAAACTACGCTGAAGAAATTCTTAAAAATAAATATTTATTATCCATGTAATTTGATTTTTTTTATGGGAGAGAACGTATTTGTATTAATGAATAAATAATTATTCCAGTATTGTTATTGTTTCCAACTCAGGAGTATATAAAAATATCTCTTTAAAAAATAATAAATGAAAGAGCAGAGGGGGGGAGACTGGCACAGAGAGAGAGAGAGAGAGAGAGAGAGAGAGAATTCGCCCGTGCATGCCGCGCGACGCTGTCGTGGTGTCTTCTTGTAAATTGGAAATGCAGAGATGAGAGAGAGAGATGTGAGGAGTTGCGTCTGTTGTGTTTTGAATGGACTGATTGATTGATTCATCGTGTGCCTGTTTTTTAATAGATTCAGTGGTTGTGCCTCCTTTATTATATCATTACTCCTCTTTTCTCTCTCTCTGTTTTTTTTTTTTAAAAAAGATAAGTGATGTTGACGGAGAAGAGACACAGCAGACAATCATGTTGACGTGACTGGGGGCCTCCTCCTTGCTCGTGTTGCTCCCGTCATCCCCTTTTCTCTGTTCTGCTTTTTCAAACTTACTTTCTTGTTTTTTTTTGGTCCTCATTATGGGCCTTCCTTCCAGTGCCCTGCCAAGACCTGGCTTTCATTCTATGCTTCGCGTTCTTAGCCCACCTTCATGTTTGGGCTTCAATATTTCCCATTTTTAGGGAGAATATGTTAAGGTGGTGTTTTGTTCACTCCAAAATCACTTTTTCATGCAAGTCTAAACAAAAATTTTTCTCATATACTTATTTTATATACCGTAAAATTACTTTTAGAATTACTATTTGGTTTCCATCCAAACACTTCTTAAATAATTAAATATAATTGCCTTCAATAGTATGATACTTGTTACTTATCCGATTTATGTTAAATTACTTGGGTTGAAAAGCTTGACTAGTTTATGTTCATACTTTTTTAAAATTATATTTTATCTCGGATAAAAAAGAAATTTAATGCGTGCACTTACGTTGTGTTGTCTCAATGGGTAAATGCACACTTGTGTATATTCTGGTGCATGATTTTGCTTGCGTGTTCACACGTGGACGCATTCATATAAATGCAGGCCCATTAACATATGTGCATGTACCCACACGGGCTTGGACTGCACATTAATATGAATATCAACATCTAACACCGTTTATATTGAACACATTACTCGTGAATTCTTAACAGTGTAACTTTTTCTTTTTGATACAAATTAGCAGTGTAACTTTGCTTTCAAAAAATCATGCACCCCTCTTTAAAAAAAAAAAGGAAAGAAAGAAAGAATCTGTACACTTACAGCGCATCATGCCTATAATATACATACACACGTGTGCACGTGGTAGGAGTTGAATGGGAAATCCGTGCATAAAAGGGTCTTGGCTCATGGAAGTTGAGAAACGAGTGTCGAGATATTTTGCGTATCTATTTCACTGTCATTAATTTATCGTCAATGAAAGTTTTATTTTTTCTTGTATTAGGGCGTGGCAATGAGTGTGTAAAATTATATGTAAAATAAAATTATCGGCGTAATATGAATGTTTTTGACTTTACATTTACATTTAAAGTAAGTGTCCATGGTCAGTCCAAAAAAAAAAAAAAGTAAGTGTCCATGGATCCGGAGTCTCGAGAAATTTAGATCTGGAATCTTGAATGGGCTGAGTTCATATATTTCCGTATCTGACGAAACTGGCAATTTGCCTCGTTCCCCTCTACGTACATCTTGGGTGTGGGGAGCTATCAACCGATTTAAGTCAGAAACATACTGATCTATTTGACGACATCTGTTGGAAACTTCTCAAACGGGTGATACTGATCATCTGAATCTACCGAGAGGATTTTGTTTTTAATGTACACGGATGTCTGAATAAAAATCAAATCATGATTTTAAAAATGATTTTATAATATATAAAATAAATATTTAAAAGAGTTTATCTCGATATACAATAAGTGTTTTTAGAAAATACTATGCTGGGAAAAAAGTGTATGACGCTCTACAATATTTGAAATAAAATTATTTTTAATAAAAAGTGTCCGTCTGCAGGAAAAAAAGAGTTACACGTGCTCTTCACCAAAAAAAAAAAAGAGTTACACGTGCTTTTAATGATAAACTTATTAGAGTTACTCGTTCTTTTTACCCTTTCATCTTATATTGCTAATTTTTCTTGCATTTTCCATGCACGGGATGCTCCGATGGCATCGAGCAAGTTCCTGAGTTACTGGGGGAAATCGCCGACCGTCGTACATGATTGCACCCCGCAGCGTATTGCTTGCTGCACTGTCATTTTAAATACGGCCGCGTTTCAGTTAATTATATCTTCAACAATTCTATGTTTGGTGTTTGGGGAGAATTCGTACACAACAAGCGTGGCCACTTTCATAAAAACAGTTTAACTATAATTGCTTCACTCAAGTGATGTGTTGAAGAATACATGCCTCGTGCTGGACTTGTCTCCACAGTCGTCTTCCCTTTCTTTTTCTTTTCTTTTTTTTAAAAAAAATCATTTGACTTCGTTTAATTAAGAGATGGTTTTGCACATTTCCGAGTGATGTTTTTTCATTAAAACCACCACAGGAGGTTGCATTGTTAGTACTACCCCCACTCCTTAATCATATATTCTTAGAGATTATTTGACTTTTATTTTAATTATAAATATAAGATCCTAATTCATTTTATCTATCGCATTTTTTAAAAAATATAGTTTTTATAATAATATTAGTTTAAACTAACACACTTGATTATGATATTTTAAGAAAGATAACACATATTTATTACAAATAACTGATTTAATTTCTTTAATCTACTTAAACTAATCAACTAGTTCTTATATTAAAGACCAGAAGTAATATAAGAGCTGGTTTTACTGTTCATTTGGTTCTAAATTTAAAATTCCAATCTATTTTGTCTCTAATATTTATCTCTTTTTTTCCTAAGTAATCCCCTATATTAGTTGGATATTTTAAAGAGTTACTATCAATTTATAATTGAAACGCACATTACTAATAAGGAAATTTTAGAAAAGACTGTATTTTTTTATTATAAATAGTTGACTTTTTTAATCTTCCAAAATTAGTAAACTAAATTTTATATTAAGAATTGGGATCTAGTATCTATTAATCCTTTTTCAACAACATTGTTTTTTTTTTCCATTAAAAACAAGAAAGAAGAGAAAGATTGTTGGGCACAGAGGTGAATAGAGGGAATTGTGATGATTTTGAAATGTCTGCCCTCAGCAGTGAACTTTCACTTGTTCTCAGCATATTTGGTTATAAGAGTATCGTTAACAGATTTTTGCTCTCTTGAAACAATGATTATGTTGGAACAGACAGCTAAACTACATTGTATTATTTTTTTTTCCCCCTTGAAAGAAAAAAGCAAGGACTAAACTGTTAGTATTTGTTGTACAGAATATTAAAATATCATCTCTCTCCCTGTCTCGAATTTTGCTTCCATAAAAGCTCTCCGGGACCAAGCCTTGTTAGAAAATAAAAGGATGAGTTATGGATGATCAAAAGGGGTGAGGGATGATTGAATCAATTGCGCTACAAAGCACTCAGAGTCAAAAGAAAGAACGAGGTTCTTTGCAATAAAGCGGGGATCACATGGTAATAAAGGGGAAAAGGGAGCTTTCTGTTCCTTGTTCATTACGCTGCAGCTAGATTCATAAGACGCTGGGCCACGTGTTTGGAGAGGTTAGCCTGAGAACTGAAAAATGGCCGACTGGGAGGGAGGGGGGTGATTGTCTAAGTGGGATGGCTGTGCGTCCAGTCATCCCCGCGAGTGCCAAACTCTTTCTCGTCGCTTTCCGCCCCCACCTCTTTTACTTCGTTCGGTTGTTTTCAAACCTCGCCAATCACTTAATTCTTCTTGCATGCTTACTTTAAATATTATAAAATTATTTTTAAAATAACTAAAAAACAATTACTCATTAAGAATCTACGCGATGCCTTGCATCTTCTACATGCAATTATATCATGTCTAGCAACCTACAAATCAATTCATGCTCTAAATTTATAGAGTCTACCTCTTTATTTTTTTCAAAGAAGATTATCAAAAGTGAACCACAGATTTGTAGTTGTTGGTTTGTAATATGTTTTTCTTGGCTCAGATGGGTTTGAAACAAAAAATTCCCTATCAAAGGAATCTTCAATTATAGGATCTTGTTGGAGCAATTACATATGCACGTTATGAATATGACATTTGATTTTAATCACACAAACTAAACAATCATTTCGTATTTTTTAAAGTAATTTTTACAGCTATATAATAGTACTTATTTTACCATTCATATGCCCCTGAATTGAATCAGCTCGTCATTTTTGCATCAATTCTAATTTTAAGCGTGTAAGTGATAAATTTGTATTTTATATTCACTGATGTATATTACTGTTAACAACATAATCAATATTGACATCTTAATCAATATATATTAGTATAATCATCACAAGTATCTACGGAACGTGTAAGAAGTCTTATACTCATAAATGTGGAAAAAAAATTTGACTTATCGATCTCACATAAAAACATACTGCAAGACTACAAGAGTGAAAAGGTTTATATATCTTATAAAAACGTGAAAATTTTTTTTAATATATTTTCCAATAATTCTTCCAATGCCGGAAGAAATATTGCGGATTTGTTTGGGATGACATATAAGCAGCTATCTAATAATAATTTATGAACAATAAGATAAGTATATGAGAGAAGTTTTGTTTTAAATCATGTAAAATGTGCTTGTTCAGTTTTGAAATAATTTTAATATTATTGCCGGTTCTTAATATAGGAGTTAGTTTTACTTTCAATTTAGTTCTAAATATAATACTCAATCTACTTTGTTTATTATATTTATATATTTTTTAAAAATAGCCTTTGTAGTGAATATACATAATTAATAAGGATATTTTAAAAAAAATAACATCTATCTATTATAAATAATTAATTTAATTAAAATTTTTAATCTATTTAAACTAATTAATTATATTTTATATTAAAGATAGGATGTAGTAGAAATTTTCATTGAATTATATATTGATAATTATAATTATAATTTTCGCATTCCTAAAAAATAATGATTACTGATAAAAAAAATATAAACTGCGAATAACGTCGTTCATTCTTGGCCGCCTGGGGGCAAGGTTTGTTTAGGCGCAGAGATGGGAAGGCGAGAAGATGCCCGGAGATGAAGCGCGGGGAGCTGGCGTGCAGAGAGGGACCCACACAGAAGTGGGAAAACCAATAAGAAAGGGAGGAGCATCTGAAGCACAGTAGCACGTCAAAGTGAAAACCACGACTGGACTCGCACGCTCACTCTGTATATGTAAATACGGCCTATATACTACAGATAACAGCACGAACCTTCAAGGCTTCAGCTCCTTAACCTTGTCAAATCATTCCGCTGTTTTCGTCCTTTGCTTTTGATCCCTCCCACACAACCTTTTCTCGGGAAAGAAATTTTTCCGCCCTTTGGCCTTGTCCCAGGTGCACTGGTCCTGTTCTTCTCCCTTCTCCCTCTCTCCTTTTCCCCTTCCCTTCCCTACCTTCTTCTCTCTCCGTCCATCTATCCCTCCGTACACACCAAGGATAAAGTTGTAGAGTTGAGCTCTCTCACTGGCAGCTCTTCGATTCTTCAACTTCAAGCAAACGGGTCTTTCGTCATCTTGTTTGAGCGAAAGGCCTAAAGCTAATCCATTTCGTTTCTCTCACCTCATCTTCTGTGCCTCTTACGCCTCGATATGCTTGCTTAGTTCTCGGCCCTTGGGACTTGCTTGGAATTACAGCTCGCGGGATTTCAGTCCAGACAGGCACAGTAGTTGTTCGGCGAATCATCAATATGGACCATGTTTGCAGGTTCAACACTAAGGAATCATCCCGTTCGGAAGATGTCAGAGTTGGTGACGTCTCTTCCTCTTCAGATCAGTTGCATCGAGCTCCGGCTGCTCATCACTACGTACAGCTGGAAGTGCCTGATTCGGAAAGAACCGGCCTTGACGTGCCGGACCAGTTCATCAAGGCCCAAATCGCCAATCACCCTCTTTATCCTAATTTATTATCTGCTTACATTGAATGCCAAAAGGTCATTACCTACGGTTGCTTAAAACTATTCTGGTAGTTTTACTGAATTAATCTTTCTTTCATGAGGAAAACAAGAAAGGGAAAAACAAAAAAACAAAAAAACAAAAAACTTGCGCTTTTCGTGATTAGTGTTTGATTTACTCTCACTAATTTAGCGGTGTTATAATGTACTTAAAGGTCGGAGCTCCACCAGAACTGGCGTCTCTTCTGGAAGAAATGAACCGTGAAAATCACCCCATCAGTGCTCAGGGTCAGATAGGGGACGATCCTCAACTTGACGATTTCATGGTATTAAAATCCACTTAGGGCATTTAATTTCTTCGAATTCCGAGTTTTGTTTTTCCTAATAACTTGGAGGCGGAACCTATAGATTAAAATAAACCTCAAGTTTTTACAGTTTGCTGGATTCAAACCGATACACACATGCCTGTCGTTTTTACTATGCGTATATGTCGTTTCTGAATGGAAAATTTGAATTGTTGGTGCTTGATACTGCAAGGAATCATACTGTGAAGTTCTTCGGAGATACAAAGACGAGTTGTCCAGGCCCTTCAACGAAGCGACCTTGTTTTTGAGCAATATCGAATCCCAGCTCCACAACCTTTGCAAGGGAACATTAACGACCTCAACGGGATGTCGATCCGGTATATACCTGCTTATATAAACCCCTAATTCGTGTTTTACCTCAAGCTGTTCTCTCTGGTATTGTTTTTGACTCGCATCGTTTGTTTGAGAATCTTAGAGGTGGAGCTGGAGAGTTAATTTAAAGTAATCAATTTAATTAAATCGGATAAATCTTTTCTTTCGCTGGCAAACAGAAAAAGGATAAGTCTTTTCTCTAATATTTCTTTTATTGAGCTTGAATGGCCCTATTTTCGATGAAATATGCAGCCAACCTTGGATATTTCATTTCAACATTAATTAGAATCCTTACAGCGAGGCCCATGTTACCAGTGAGCTATTAAATTTGGGTAAAAGTTGTGGCCATTGGTTTGTTATGCGTGGTGTTAATTTCTTCTAATAGACATGAACCGTGCAAGTGTTTTTTTTACCCCTTTACTTCAGCGAAATACGTGGATATGATATCTTTCTCAATCGTAAACTGATGAAAATTAGCATCTAATTCAGAAAGTGTGGATTGAAATTGTGTCTGCATTACGTTGTGACTATTTTGGATTTGATATATGCAGGATGTTAGTGAGGGTTATTTAATTACTATGTAAGTTTTGACGTGAGAAATGAGCTTCTAATCTCTTTCTGAACATCCCTCGATGTTCACCCACAGGAGCTTAGTGCTTTATTAACCCTATGACATGCATGAATTGAAGATAGATGGGCTTTACAACATTTAGGCACCCTAAAGACCATGATACTTGCCTTAAACCCTAATTTCAGGTCTGCTAGCTGGTGTTTTCTGAGAGGTTTATTGTTTTTCGGACGGAAGTGATTGCATAGAAAAATTAACCTTCGGCTCTGGCTGATGTCTTTAATTGGCATGTCATTGAATATATTTAATTGAAATGTATCAATTAAGGTTTCGATGTTCCGTCTTGAATTGGGCTTATAATCTGACAAAATGGTGACGCCATCCAGTTTTTCCTCCTTAAGGATGAGCCTTTCTTCTCCGGTCTTTCTCTTTCGCAACTAGAAGGCAAGTTCGTTCTGAGCTTACGAAAGAAGGGAACGGATTGCGAGGGGCAGATAGGCAAATGCTGGATAGTGAAGAGGGTGTAAATTATACGAACTTGCCTTCAAATAATTTGCGGCCACGAAGTTAGTCATTTACACAGCTTCCTATAAAAATTAGTCTAGTGGGTGAGGCATGTTGGTAGCTAAAAAGAAACAGATAGGAAAGTAATAACTGAGAGAGACGAAGCAAAATGCTTTTTATTGTCAAATATAAATGTTACATAAACTTGGGGCTGCATGAATGTGTAGAGGACGCAGGTGTGACTTCAGAAGAGGAACTAAGTTGTGGTGAGGTCGAAGGTGTCGAAGGTGCTGGAGCTTGTGGCAGTTGTGAAGCTGATAAAGAGATCAAAGACATGCTTCTTCGTAAGTACAGTGGCTATCTCAGCAATCTCCGGAAGGAGTTCTTGAAGAGAAGGAAAAATGGTAAGCTTCCGAAGGATGCAAGGATGATATTGCTCAATTGGTGGAACACCCACTACAGATGGCCTTATCCCACGGTAATATAATTACCCATTTACTCATTACCATAAAACATGCTTATAATAATACGGCATATGTTACAGTGTCTAATATAATGTTTTTCAACGCGCAACTGATCAAAGTAATGTTGGATCAGCGTCTTCTTGTTCTCGTCCTGTTATACGATGAAATGCTAATGTTTCTTGACCTTGCTATTATAGTCTCGGGGCTGAGTTTTGGCTTTTCCAATGCTAGTTTGGTATAAGCACACTGTCGTTGTATAATTTCATTGGTAGGGATATGAAAAGAAGTGCAAGAGCATTTGATGATAGATGGTGATTGTGATTTTGAACTAAGGCCGGGGACGAAAGAGACAAATAGTGACACTGGATATTCATTATGATATTGACATACTGGTTGGAACCTGATTGGGTGTTTAATTAAATTATATGTGTGAAAGCATTAAAGACTGAAAATGATGGGTGATGAGACATGCAGGAAGAGGAGAAAGTGAGGCTATCGGAAAGGAGTGGACTGAATCAAAAGCAGATAAATAATTGGTTCATCAACCAGCGGAAACGGCACTGGAAGCCATCTGATGATATGCGATTTGCCGTCTTGGAGGGTGTAAATGGGGCCCCCTTCGGCCCCCCTTTCTGCTTCAACGCTCCTCCTCCACCCCCTCCCCAACCTCATTGATATTCCTCAACTCTCCCAATCCACCCTTCTTCTGTGGTATATCTCTATACATAGATATGTATATATATGTATTTGCACTTGTGCTCCAAGAGATCAATTTTTGGGATCTCCACACAAACGTATGAGCTTCCTCTCAAATATTTGCTTGTATTTATGTTACGTGTACTTGCATATAATGGGTGGCGGTTCCTCGTTCCTGTAATTCAAGCTGGAATCAGCAATAAGGGCCTAGCTAAACAGTTGTATACTTGCAATACGCTTTGTACTCAATTGTTGTGGATGAAGTTGTGATGCGTCCAGATTGAACGGAAGTGGTGGATATTACTACATAAAGATATCCATATCATAGCATGTATGGAAGTTGGAAAACGGAAAGCGTCTCTTGGGATAGCTAGGATGATATAGGCAACCGAGGTGGTTGTATGGTCGTGGATAGTAATGAGGTTTCGTCTGGTCTTAATTCCTAATTGCTCTGCTGCGTACGAATGTCGTAGGGTCTCCTGCTCTACGTACCGTAATATGAACCCTGCGTCCCTACCCTTCCCCCCTCAAATCTCACCATATGCTTCACTTTCTGAAGCGCCCATGAATTTTCTCGCTTAGTTTTCATACCTGCTCATTTCTTGTTAGTGTTTACTTAACCAAGGAAGAAGAAGAATAAGAAGAAGAAGCGAATGATTGGATTCATCGTAAAATTGAGGGGCTGAATATATTAATGATGATTGAATTCATCACACGCATATATAAACCAACCAAACTGGTCGGTTTGATCGGTTAAAATCGAAGCCGGCCTGGTATCCAGCTGAAACTGAAAATCGGTGAACTTGAGAACTAGTTAAGAATGGGCTGAATCGGTCCTGAACGGATCAAAATTGATGAAATCGGTGGTTCGACAGGTTGGGCTGGTGGCATATTTGTTTTGATTTTAATTAATATTTTTAGAATACAATCTTTCATCTTCATTTTTATTATTATGAAGGATTATTTGTTTTATTCTAAGCATGTATTATTTAAAATATTAATTTATAAATAACTGGTTTGGTCATAGTCTGTTCACAGTAACGATGGCCCCAATGCTGTTATAATCGAGTTTCAAACAAATGGCAGAAGATAATCCTCTAAAGAAAACAAAAACCATGTTAAAAGTTGGGGTCATCTGGGGCGGGTCGCCCTCATTCAACGGCAAATTGATTTCTTTCACAGTCAGGTTCGACGCTTCCAAATTCAACATGCCTTTTTAAAAAAAGGAAAAAAGTTAACTGTATTATTTATGATATTAGAATTTTACGAATGCAACATGTTTTTATGTATGTCGAATGATTTTTTTTCAAATTAAGGTTACTCCATGTTTTAATACCAAACTCCGAGTCCATGGGAGAAATGAAATTACGTAGATTTTTTGGTACTATATTTTTCACGAATTCAGACGAGAAAATAGACATAAAAATTTGTGATATGATGTGGTCTAAATTTGTAAAGTTTTTATGCGAGGGAAAAAAAATGAATGGGCTTTTCCATGGTTTGGGCCAGGCTAATAGGGAAATGATTGCGGCTGGACCTTCCTCAATCTCTTTTTCCCTCAGAAATCAACTTCTTTTCAAAAACCAATAGGGGTTGGTCTGAATAGTAAGAGATTCGGTTCCGCTTAAGTGAGGTCTTGAATTTAATTCCTCATGGATACAAAAAAAACCCGTTGGGAGACTCACTTACTATACCTAGGTGCGCGACGTGAGTCACATCCGAACATAGTCAGGGTAAAGCTTTGGTGAACCGAGTAGAGAACAACAAAAAAAACTTCTTTTCAAAAGCTTTGTGGGCGCCACGATAATTTTATAATTTATATGAATGCAAAACGCAAAACATATGGGGAGTTTCTTTTTTTAATACGCTATGAAATTTATAGGGATTTATACTACTTATAACATGAATTTTTAATTTCAATCATGGTTTTATTCTTATTATTATTTATTTTCCCTCGTATTTTCAATAAAATTAAAATATTAGGAAAATGAGTGTGGACTCCAAGAAATTGTTAAGTTATTGTCCCTGAAAAATGTAAATTTTGGGTGTCTGGTTTTGAAGTGATTGGAAATTGGAATGGCGGTGTTGTGTCGAAACGCAGTGCACGCTACCTGCGAAACCATGAAGCGTAAAACTCACGTCTTCCTCATCCTATTGTGGAAATAACACCCCTCCTCTTAAAAAATTAGTATTTGTGAGTTTGTAGCCAGAGATATGACGCTGTGGGGTCCCCCAAGAAAGGTCAAAAAGAAAAGGGGGGGGGGGATTGTGCTGTTGGCCGCAGCTTCACGCGCGGATGAAACGTGGGGTTTGAAGACTGAACTGACACTGAGAGACGAAAGCTAGGGGAGCGAATGGGATTAGATACCCCAGTAGTCCTAGCCGTAAACGATGGATACTAGGCGCTGTGCGTATCGACCCGTGCAGTGCTGTAGCTAACGCGTTAAGTATCCCGCCTGGGGAGTACGTTCGCTATTATTGACGGTTTACAAATATAATGGCTTGTTGGGCTTTTTATATTTGATATTTAATATTGCTTATAAATAATGTTGCTCCTATTTGGGGAAGGGAGACGTCAAAAAAGGCATGGAAGGTGGCATGTTCGCCGATGCTGATCTCAACACATCGGATGTTTACATAGATTTATTTTTTATTTTTAGTAGTTTGGGTAAAAACATGGGTAGTCAATTACTCTATATAATAATAAAACAAAAGACGCCCTCTTTGATTGGGATGTTAAGCCCAGATCATCACTCACTCTGAAAACTCAAAAGTCACCCGGTTAAAGAAATATTTCACTTGCTTGTTATGGAAAGTGAAATGAAATTAAAAAAAAAAAAAAATCTCCATCGACATGGTACCATAAGAAAAGGATCAATTAGCATCTTGTATTTGCATTAACCAGGTGTTTGGATAGAAACCAAACCATGATTTCAAGAGTGATTTTACGATATACAAAATAAATATGTTGAGGAGTTTATCTCGATTTGTAAAAAAGTATTTTTCAAAAACACTTTTCATGACATTTAAACACCCCTTACCCCTTAAGATACCGAAGACTTTTGACACAAGCATGTTTTCACTCCAATCCCATGGGCCTACGAAAACAAAATCAAGAGTTTTATAGGCTCAGAGCATCGTTGTCTTCCTCACGAGGCCTCAATGATATTTTCCCCTCCTCCTCTGCCGCCCATAGGCATCCATCCGTCAAGTTGTATATATTCGCTTCGCAATTTCAAATTCACAACACACACTCTCTCAAAATTTTTCTTATAATTTTTGTTTCGAAGAGCCGGTGATGTGCTATTGAATTATTTGCCAAGGACGCTCCTGTGATGAAAAATCCTAGTCACAACAATTCAAAAAATTTGCGACAACTACTACCTCTGGTACTTAATATAAAAACCAGTTAGAATATGAGATTCAATCATAAATATAAGACATTAATTTACTTTATCTGTTATATTTATAATCTTTCTCCAAACTAATTTAACTAACTTATAAATTGATATATATGATCTAATGTTTATAAAGGAATACCTTAGAGAGATCATGTTGCATTTGTTATTATTAAATGATTAATTTGGTTCTCTTAATCTCTTTAAATTAATTAATTAGCTTTTATGTTAAGAAATAAAGGTGGTATATGTGTGCAGCACGGATAACACAGGGAAGCATTATTATGTTCACTTTTGAATCCTGTCAATTATTAGTCTTTGAGTTCTATAAGCTAGAGAACAAGGTAACTCTGGCTGGGTTGCTTCTTTCGTGGTACCCTAATTAATGATTATAAGCAATATTGAAAAGAAAAGGTTACGTAGTTTAATGGAGTTTTAATTCCTACAAGCTCAGGTTGTGACACACACGTAACGATGTAAGATTTCGTGTAGAACCTTCTTATAGAATTCTAAATATCGATGGTCTCGAATTGATCTAAACAAAGTGTGTCATCTTTATTAGTAGCCGTCAGTACTCAAACAATGCACCAAAGGGTTTGTCTCTAATGGAGCTTCCTTCAATAATGACTTAGTAAATTTCCCCCCATTGATACCCCTTGAAAGAAGGATCCAACGTTGATATTGTTCTGCACTATCATATCAATGACCCGACATGTACGGCTTTTTAATTTTTACCTAAATGACAGGTGAAGACATTGCAGCAAGGAATCAAGCTTGCAACAATGCGACCTGTTTTTCTGCTGATATATTATAATAACGAACATTCATTCTGAAGGAGGTCTTTTGCCTGTAGTTTTTGGCCTGAAATACCCATCTTAATTCTAATTCCATCCTTTTAGCTCCCCATCATCAACAGAAAATCGCAACCTTTGATATAACTAAGAACAAAGGGACGCGTAATGAAGAACCGACTCATCTTGCAGCTTGTATAAATACCAGTTTTCTGAATCAAGATGATTTCATTCATGGAAAGTTTCGGTATTCATATCTCATCAGCATTTTTATGAATTAATATGTATCAACTAGGAATCAACAAGTATCTAATTGAAACTATCTTAAACAAGTCTTAAAACCTAAAGATCTGGCTAAATAATTCTCAATTATTTTGCTTCCTCAAAGCAAACCAGTTAAGTTGCAGGGTGGCATCATCCGGGGGGGATGTCATTCATAAGTGATTAGGGCACAAAATCACTAGAATCCCTCTTTGAACTGAGCACAGATCTAGATGTGCACATATAGGGATTATATTCTGAAAGCCCACAAAGGCATTGCAATATGGTCAACCGAAAGAAAGAAAAATAGTTACTGCAGGAACCAGATTAATACAGGAAGCAAGGCTAATATCAGAATCTACTATGCGTCGTTGTCCATAACTGAGCCTCGATTGAAAGGCGCGCCCACATATATATGATAATAAAACCCAGCAAAATTCCAATCTTCCTTCTTTATTTCTTTCCTGCCTGCATTAAATTTAATAAACAGTATGATATGCGTATGATTTAATCGAAGAATATTCATCATACTATTGCCTGGAAAACTTGTTTACCTTTTATGTTGATTTTATCGAACAATTACACATTTAGTGTATTTAAGAACTACATCGTATAACCCTAACAAAATAAATTTTTGCACTTTTCCTCTCAAATCACAATGAGTCCTCGATAGGGTGTATATGTCACCTACTTGCATTTTATTCCAGAATCGACACTGATTTGATGAGCCATTATAGTGAAAAGCAAGAAGATGTTTTTTTTTTTTTTTTTACCAGTTCTTTCATCAGGTTACAGTAAATGTGATCAACTTGCAGCTTGCACCGAGGACAACTTGCAGCTTGCACCAATGACAACATTTATTGATGAGCTGATAATAAGGAAATTAAATAAAAAAAGAGTACCCTTGAGAGTGCGGATCATCATGAAAACACATATAAGCCCCCTTTTTTTATTTCTTGAGAATTTTGAGACGACATCACGAAAATGATGAGCACTAGATGATATAGATATCATAAACGGGTATATCGGCAGGAAAATTAAACTAAGTGACTACTGGCTAGTAGCTACCGCATAGATGACCCAATTCCATGTAGAGAGACTCCAATCACATAAATATATGGCTAGAGAAATGAAGGTAGTGTGTTAGAAAGAGAGAGATGTCGAGTTTATTACGATGGCTGTTCCTCGACGGTCAACTCCTCAATCATATTCCCATGGTTGACGAGGGGATTAAACACTTGTATCTCAGAACACTTGTTTGGCAATATCATATTTGGAAGACCTTGCTGATCATTATGCGAATGCAGAGGCAGGGGATACTTCCGCGCGATCACAACAGAATTGATAACCTCATCGGTGGGATGGAACACAGAGAGAACCTCAAAGCCTCGAAGATCGTCGGGCTCAACCACAGGATACAGAAAAGCGCGAGCTCCATGGGCACTCCTCAGCATCAGGAGTGCTCCCGGAGCCATATGCTTAGCCAAATGATCGATCACCCGATTCTTCTCGTCATTGTCCATCCCCACGAGAGCCGCCAAATAAACAACCTCGTACTCTTCCAAGTCCTTGGTCACGTCCAAGATATCGCTGGTGTGAAAAACCATGCGTTTAGATAAATCAGTGTCGGAAGAAAACAAGCGAAGGGCCATGGAATTGGCCTGCGGGTCGATGTCATAGTTATGGAAGGTGGTGGTGGGAAGATGATTGGAGGCCAGCACAATCGAAGTGAAAGGAAGAGGGCCAGAGCCGACGAAGGCTATGTTGGAAGGGAAACGAGCGCAGTGCTGGGTTAGGATGGTGAACTCGAGGAGACCGAGTTTGAGGTAGTTGGAGTAATAAGGGAAGATGTCGAGGTGGTCGAGAGGGTTTTCGAAGGAGCCGAGGATGGTGGAATAGTGGGTCTCCAGGAGGCCTTCGGCGTCGCCACAGAGGCGAATGAGCTTGGACCGAATCTGCTGAAGGCTTTTGGGGAGCTTAGTGACATCGATAGGGTTGGGTGGTATGCATGTGAGGACGAGTTGGGTAAAAGAGTGTCGACATTTTGGCAGGGTTTGAGACTATCGAGGCTCGAGATCTGATCATAGAGCTCGCAGATCTTTCCAATCAACAAATCTTCCTGGCTCACCATGTCGACACTATGTGCGGGGCTCCTTTGGTTTCTTTTTCACAGACTCTGCGGTGTCCCTAAAGAGAAAAAAGCTCTCTGGGAGCACACGGTGTTTGAGAATAGAGAGGGACGCTTAACCCTTGGGCAGGGCGGGATCTGTATTTATGCTCACTACTGGGTCCCATGTGGGCCCCTGGTGCTTTACGACCATTGGCTTACTGCCATTGGACGAAGGCGTGTGCAGTTTCATTTTGTTCCGCTTCGCCTAGATTAGAATCTAAAATGTTATCGCCTTCCCCCGTCCAACTATCAATAGTTCCGGCAAACCAAGAAAACAAATTCACAGACAAAAATATGCTGGTAGTGTCCTTGATAACAACTATTTACAAGAAAAAAGTCATATTTGATTCTGACTTTTCTGTTTTTTCCCCTGGAATTAAGAGGTTTTGGGATGATATTGCTTTATAAATGTGTGCTAGCATGAGTGTGTGTGTTAGGGTTTTGAGAGTAGTCCCAGAAGATTGAAAATGCATCATGACGATCAATAATCCTGCGATGGGGATTGAAGCCAATGATCCCACCATGCTCATGGATGGAATGCGCATGACAGAAACTTAATGTCGTGTCATGCATAAATATCAGAGGATGGAGGGGAATATATCCAAGTCTATTTTGGCTGAAAGAAATCCAATGCTGGTAGAGGTTGAAAAAAGGGAATGAAAGAAAGTGGCTGGGAGAATGAATGTCCACATCGTTAAGGCCTTTCGGGGTCAAAAGCGCGGTAATAGTTCAGGTAATGAGAATCTCTCAAAGTCAATATCAAATATATTACCGGATGCTCCAACATTAATTGTTCCTTCCACCCACCATATGGTTACCTAAGACCTCTGATAATTGGATTTTACTATAAAATCGACAATAATATAATAATCATAAGACTTGCTGTTTTGGCAAGCTGGCAAGCCTGTGATTCTGTTTGAGTTTAATGGCCTTCATTTATGCACGTCAGCAACATAACATGAGGGTCGACGCTACGTTGTACGCTGAAATCGTATTGTATTTCATGATGAGAAAATTCTAATGATATTTCAAATCGAATAATTAGTTCTTTTTTCGTATATATTTCCTACCTGTGATTTAGAGACTAGAGTTGCTCATCATCATCGGCTAGTTGTACGTAGTAAGCAAACGAGAATATATGTGTCAGCGTCTGATTTGTTTAGGCATAAACAAATGGATCGGAACATGTTCTGTTGAGTGCTGTTTAAGCTACTATCAGCATCAATTCAGTTCACACTGGATAAATAGAGATAATATATATAGAAGGCATTATATTGCCAGTTTTATATGAAAACGATCGACGAAAACGCAGCGCCGCTCCTTAATATTGTCCCTTTAATTGACCCGATATGATGAAGAACGCAACTGAGTGATCGAAGGGCGTGGATGGAAGATTCGGTGCGTGTGGCCTTGATGGAGCAGTCCACTATAGCGATAGGAGACAAAGTTCGTTGCTGTGATAGAGAATAGGTTTGAATTCTTGTATTATTCCATCCATCTGCGGCCGCATAGTTATCAACTGGATCCCTATGCTTACCTTCTGCTCTTTCTTTGTTTTTTCTGTTCCTTTCTCCCAAAAACAATTCTGTTATGTTGGGGCTCCTGAAATCACAAATATATTACTACATCCACTGGTTAATATATCTAAAGGTTAATTGACTAATTTGAGTAGATTAAAAAAATTAGTAGAGTTAATTATCTATAATAAATATGTACTGTTTTCTTTAAAATATCCTCATGTACTCCTCGGTCCTTATTATAAGACCCCATTTGACTTTTTATTTGGTCCTAATTATAAACCCCATCCATTTTGTCTCTTATATTTATGCATTTTTTCCAAGATAATCCTTCTAATAATGATAGTTTTAGCCAATATACTTAATTAGCAAGGATATTTTAGGAATGACAAACTTATTTATTATAAATAACCAACTTAATTACTTCCTTAATCTCCTCAAATAAGTCAATTGGGTCTTATAAAGGACCGATAGTATATTAGTTAGAACTACCATTTGATGAAATATTTAACATATACAACTATTATAAAGGTTACCTTAAAAAAAAATAAATATGAAAGACATAATTGATTGTTATCTTATATTTAAAACTAAATTAAATGTCAAATGAGCTATTATTTATATTACGGACGATGGATTCATACAAAGAAATATTTCATTTTAGCCGCATTTTTCAATTTTCACCAAAAAAACGCACATTAGCATAGCAAAAAAAAAAAAATCAGTATGCAAATCTCTATCACTTTAGACGTGTTTAACTAAGTCCTTCTAGTTTATTTTATTGGATCCTCGTAATTTTTTTTAATGATAGGCATACTCATAATTTGTTAGTTTGTTAAAAAACAAAAAAAAAACTCTAATAGTTAATGATATGGTTCTCACTCAACATATTATTAAATTAATTTTGCCATATGTTGATAACAATTAAATTTAGGCCATTTTTAATTTTTTTTTTTTTTGCATTTTATAGCAACTTATATGTCGCTCAATTGAACTTGGTCAATAGACGATGAGTGCGAGGACTCATGATCATAATCGAGAAATTTACAACAACCTGATAGAAAACTATAAGACCCAAGACCTCGTTAAAAATCAAGTACAATCATAAGGAATGAAGAATTATTTTTGTCAAACTATTTTTTTTATCTTACTATAATAGATTGATTGCATTTTTTTTTTTAAATGTAGACTTCTTAACACGCGTTTGAAAGTTTAGGATAAGAGATTTGAGTCTCTGTAATTAAAGTATTATTGTGTTTAAAATGGAATTTTTCAGTATAGTTTATTTTTCCCCCCTTCCCAATTATTATGTCCAAAACTCGGATGTCCTCTCAAACATATTTGCCGTATTATTATCTTTGTCCCTTGTGACCAAATCTATAAGAGGCCACTGCTTCAGAGTTTGTCTTTAGAAAAGGTGGGAAATACAGTGTATGGGCAATTATGAAAGGATGTATGGATCCTCATCGTGTTGACATTCAACAAGTTGCCCCTCTCGCTCCACTTCATGCTCTTTCTTATTATATTATTTTTTAAAAAAAAATCATTTGTTATTCTCACTTTGATTCCTTCCCCTTTTTGCCTTTTCTCATATTTAAAAAACATTTGTTATCCTTACTTTGATTCCTTCAAGTTCGATGGTTCATATGACACCATATCATCCACTTCCATTCTCTCCTTTGACGCAGCTTAGGGTTGTAGATTTTCCTTGTTTTCATCTCACTTACTTTTATTATTCTTCCTCACCCAGCCAAATCCGTGTTTAATAAATCATAAACTGTTTTATCCTCACCAAACCCAGATTAGGCACTAACTCTCTCTGAATAAATTCAGTATTGAAGGGATTGGTTTTTGTTCCTAAACTTCTAAAAATTTCAATGAACGCTCAGCGCTTTGGTATTCATGTATTCATGTATTTTGGTTATGTCATTTTTTGACATAACCAAGAGAAACATTAATTAATCAGTAAAAGAATCAAGAGAACACTTTATAATTCGTGTCAGGATGAAAAAAAAAAGGAGTAGTAGTAAAAATAACCCAATTGGTGAAAGCTGACATAATTAAGATTGGTTTCCAATAGAATGGAAAGATGTAAGGATGCACTCAAGGAGGCATTTGGGGTGACGCAGACACAGAAATATGGTTGGAAAAGAGAGATTAGCAGTGAGCATCACTGAGCATTAATTATCAGCAGATCAATAAAAAGCAAAAGCTACTTTTGATGACGGGGGGAGGGGCAGGGCGGCGAATGGATTTGTTTATTGGTCAAT
The DNA here is from genome assembly GCF_004799145.2 of Neltuma alba. Lineage (NCBI taxonomy): Eukaryota > Viridiplantae > Streptophyta > Magnoliopsida > Fabales > Fabaceae > Neltuma > Neltuma alba. Next base: position 29,652 of record NW_021634614.1, read on the forward strand.
TTGGCCACTTTCACGCACCCCAAAATGCGACTACTCGACGCTGAAAGCAATGAGTGATAGTGTTGCAGAGACTGTAGAGGCCACTTTGGGGAAATGCAAAATGTTGTCAATATGGACTCATCCTGTACTTGCCCTCGCCTTTCGGTTGCACCATCTCCAATTATTCTCTTAATGCTCCACATTGTTACATTATTAAAGCCAGAACAAATATTATATTGCTCCTGTAAAGATAGGCCTAGCCATCATGAAAGCCCGTGAATAATGGCCTCCATCTTAGTTGGCCATCAGTGAAGTCTGACTCTGCTGACCATTCTGATTCTGATAACCATGCTTGTTCCTCTCAGATTGACGCCCTCTTCTTCTTCTTCTTCTGTTCATTATATTAGTCAATTTCTAACTCTGATACTTAGCTACCAATTCAATGGCGGGGGCACTAATACAGGTGAATTTTTGCTGAGTTTGATAGGGTTCTTGGTAGTCTTTTTATTCTTACTGTCATGCTGTTCAATGACGTTCATATACATATTCTGCTTTTCTGCCTCTCCTCCTCGCTACACAAGTGTCAGCCCTTTATGGTTGAACCAAGGTTACTTAACAAATTCGTTCCCAGCATTTTATGATTTGTGGCAATCATTTTTATCTGTTGAAAATATTGTTTGACTGGTTATCCTGGAGCCCTGAGATACATAAGCAAACATAGACCTACATGCAACTTTCTAAAGGAAGCGTTTGCAACATCAGGAAGGAAATCTGTGAATAAGATATTAATTGAAACGCGTACATTTGTCAAAAATCTGGGCGTGAAACGATGTACGGTCGGACAAAAAAATCAATCGGGGGCAAAACAATATGATGTGAAACGATGAACTTGACATGCTGTGGGAATTGGAGCTATAATTTCAAGGACAAGAAATGCACTGCATTAACCACATCATAAACCATTAGTCCAATTCTGCCTCCGGCCCAACTTCCTATTTGACTTCCCACAAGATAACCAAGCCTCCCAAGACACTGCTCCCCAAAGAAGCCTCCGCTATAAGTACCAAACAATGTTCCTATGCTTCTGAGGAACCCTTCTGTCATGGTAGCCCCATAATAGATAGCTTCAAAAAAGTCCCATCCTGAAGACATTATGGGACCTATAACGCGTTTCGCTTCACGGGACGCCATCTTTGCTGCCTTCTTACCATGTTTTTCAGCAAGTTTTGACGACTTTTTCTGTGACATCCCCTTTGAAGCTGCTTGAAAAAGGGCAGTTTCAACGGCTTCATCCCTTGCTTTCAACACACGAGCAGTCTCAACGTTGTAGGAGAAGAGTTTCGCAGCTTCCTTCACACTGCATCCTAAACTTCCAGCGCCCATATCGAAACAATCGAAAATTGTGAACTTCCCACATTGGGACGAACCTTCCTCCCCAACTAGCTCTCTGCACTTTCCAGCTGAAAGGACCAAAAGCAAGTCAATTTATCTCATACTCTCAGTAACCATGTTTTGATGCGCAAGATCTAATCTCGTAAAGATACATATAATCTGTATATTGTACGGTCTACCTTACATCCACTCGTTCTTACAAGTCATAAATCATTCTAGGCATTTCTAAGAATAGCTGCTCTGGTTTTCATCAGAAAGCCAGATTCAACACCTTTCAATCCTCTTACAGGTAAATGCATAGAAGATTCATCAAACACATTTTCATTACATTTGCATGTGTGTGTGTGTGTTTCAAAGCTAAATATTTGCGAGCCAAATATGTAATACCAAGAAGAAATTGAAAGCTTGGAGGAGCGGTGGCCGCTCCATGACGGTGAAATTAAGAGGAAAGAGATATTATAGTAAGAGTTCGGTATTTATGAATTCAGAACAAAGCAATTCATCACGTGCTGTTTGCCATTTGCGATTTCCGATGATTGCTAATGTAATGCAAATTACACAACATGGATTGCAAATAACCGAAAAGGGAAATTCAGTTGCGAGATGACATTAACAGATAGAATACTGTCAAGAAACCAATGAAATTGGTATGTATATAAGTGAAAGCACCTGTCTTGCTAAGCAGAATGATGCCAACTACAAACAGGAGGATCCGAACCCTCTTTTGTCGGAGTTCCATGGCCCTGCTCTTTAAACGATATAGACCTGAGCCTCAATGCTAACAATCCTTCAAAGATCAAAAATGCTTTTCATGATGTTCGTAGTTCCAGCGTTCATTCCTTTTTTTTTCCCTCATTGTTTCTTCCATTCATTTTTTTTTTAATTGAAGAGCTTTCTCTCTCTCTTTTTTTTGGCCTTTCTTTTCTATTTCTTCAGTGCAAGTCGTTCCAATCTTAACGTCACCGAAGTCGAAGAGACAGGAACCTCCTAGTCTCCTACAATGCAGATCCCGTATTGGTCTCAGAATGGAATGTCGTGGTTACCCTTGGGGAATAATTTGCCTCTCACGGTCTCGCAGTTTATTTGGAGGTGAAAGGTTAAGGGTAAAATTTTAACCTTTTTGTATCCTTAAAAAAGACTGACTTCTTGTTGTCGCGATTTCATAAAATATGGTAAAGACAAAATAAATAAAAAACTAGATAAAAAATTGTATTCATACTTTTAAATATGTTATAAAAACAAATAATATAAATTTGTGCATCAAAATTAATTTTTTATGTAGGCTAAACCAATCACAAACTGGTTCAAATATTTTTTCCGATGAAATTAATTAAGATATGAATAAAATAAAACAAAACGGCACCAGACAGCATAAAAACGTCAATGAAAATAAAACGAGGTTGTTGGCGGGGGGTGTAATTAGAATTATTGGATCTCAAACCTTCCTAATTAGAATTTTGTAGGCATCCAAAGATACAAGGGCAGAGTCCATACCGAAGGCAGGGCGGGACTTTGGCTGGACCAACAGGGTTAATTTCGTCAAACAGAATTCCCAAGGGTTTATGGTGGGCTTTGTGGCCTCAACAGGAGCGCGTATTCGTATTGTATGCAGCTCTTCTATTCATTCGAGCGAACATCAATGGCGGTTTTCGGCCAACTCGGGCATCCATTTTAGGGCTTGAGCCAAGCGCCAATTTCAGAAATACTGTCTCACCACATTTCTTCATCTATTGCATCATTATGTTGAAGCTCATTTCCTCCTCATGCGTCCGAAGCCGTGCCCATCACCTTTCCCCGAGTTCGATACCGGCTCTCCGGCCCGCAATCGATTCCACTCCGCCTCTGCGTAATGTATTGAGTTCTCTGAGGCGGCTAAGCTTCAGAATCCTAATTTAGGAGGCAGGGTATTTTTCTGTTCGGATTCTAATGATGGGTCCGATCAGGTAGTCGAGGCCCAGGTCAAGGCAGCCGAGTCCAGCGCCGACGAGGCTGACTCTAGGGCTGCTTCAGCTATCGTTCCCACTAGTCCCAGACCGGAAGATTATCTCACGGTTAGTTTTGGAGTTTTCTTCTGCTTGGCAGTATTCTTTAGCCAATCATATGCTTGGCGGTTGAGTGTTAAAGAAATGGTCAAACAATCCGAATTATGCAATGTAATTGCTATTCAGAAATCAAAGTCTGTAACTTGAAGCTATTGCTGTAACTTAGGATTCAGGGCGTCCTTCATTTGAATATGCATTACTCACTCCTTCGTTATTGAAACATTAGTTGAATTTCGAACTAGAACTTGGTTCCGTTTTCTTTTTAACCATCCTTCCATCTCTGAATTTTCTTTAATAACTACGCATATTGAACCTGATTGGCACTTGGTCATTGAAATATGTGGGGCGGA
>NW_021634615.1:0-52747 GCF_004799145.2 Neltuma alba
ATGGTGTTTTAGAAGAATGTGTCACATTTCTTATAATTAACTAACTTACCTAACTTTCTTAATCTAGTCAAATTAGTTAAATAGGTCTTATATTAAGGACCGGAGGAGTAATTTATAAGCGATGTCTTATATTTAAGACCAGAAGTCACAGCATTTAGTAATTTATAAGGCTGTTCACGGGACGAATCGGGACCCGGACAGGCCCATCCCTATTCCGTCCTGATGAACAGTAACGGGACATATTTTCTGTCCTATGTCCCGTCCTGTCCTGATGTTGTCATGGTCCCGGACAAGGACGTCTTGATATTTTTTTTTTAATTTTTATTTTTTAAATAAAATCTATTTTTTTCTAATTGTAGTTTTTTGGGCTTAGGCCTTGTAAAAACATTTTTTTGTTTTCTTTTTTATTTCTTTAGACATCCTTAAACAAAAGCCCAAAATAGTACATATAATAGTTATTAAAAACTCTAAACAAAAGCTTTTAACACAATAAAAACTTGCTAAAAATTATAATCATCAATGGTTTCAAATCATTAACAAATATAAAAGCTCTAAATAAATATATTCATAGTTCCATACAATAGTCTCAAATCTTTAAAAAAAGTTATATTATATAAATAGGATAAAAATAAAAAAATAAAAGGGACCGGGATGGGACGACCCTGTTCCGTGTCCCGTCTCATCCCGGTCCTTTTTTTTTTTGTCTTGTTTTGAAAAATTTCAGGATTGACCCGTCCCGTCCCAATAAGATCGGGACTGAAACGGGCCGATCAGGATGAGCCATTCTTAAACACCCCTAGTAATTCAAACAAAGCAGAGAGAGAGAGAGCGTGTGTGTTGACCCCGGCACTCATCAATGATATTTAGATGTATACATAAAGAGTTGAAACGGCGTGAGCGAGAGGGAGAGAGAGCGTGTTGCATATTGGGGCAAGTGGGTTTGTTTGATTCTACTCGGCGAGGGTAATGTTACATTGCATTCATTAGTTTAACTTGTATAATTTTTGTGAGGGCTGGCTACGAAGGCCTATCGTGGTTTAGACTAAATCAACATCAAAGGAAAAGTGCCTGCTCAAGTTAGCCAAAATCTCAGATAATTTGGGGCAAATGATACTAATTAGGAAAAATAATACTGCTATTTAGAGTTACCGTCGTTAGTTAGATCCAAATAATAATTAACACAATTGCCTAATTGTGAATGGTCAAATCGTAGTTAGTTAGGCCTAAAAGGATCTAATTGTAATTCGGCCGAAGCCCTAAAATGGACAAAACCCTAATTACGATTTAGGCCTAATCACAATCCAGGCTTAAAAGGGTGGAATCGTAGTTTGGCCCAAATCACAATTAGGCCGAAGATCTAATTAGGACTTTACCCAACGCCATCAAACTTTTGTTATTACGTCATCAGTTATATTACCACCTTTTCTTTTTTGGTTGAATTTTGTCTCAGGCTCACTTCGAATTCGTCACATTCACCAACAATGATTTTACAGTGCGTATTAATTCATACTAACAATATTACGACTTTTTTTCCTTAAATAACTGGGAAAAAAATATATGCATATAATGAATAATGAATTAGCGGAAAACAAAAGAGACGTGCGTATTAATTGTGCTAACAACGATGTATGATTAACCGAATCTGGTAGTATAACTCGCGAATCACGGCGCTGATCAGTACTGGTGTATTATCTCTTATTCTTAATAGTTGACTAGTTTGAGTAGATTGAAAAAGCTTGTTACGTTAATTGTTACTCCCTCCGTTTCTTATTATAAGAGACACTTGATACTTATGGCATGTTCCTATGTATAAGAGACACTTAAAAGTTGTCTCTACTTTTTTGTATTGATTTCCTATTTTACCCCTATTTATTTTGTCTCCAACTCATACTCTCTCTCCCCCACTTCTCTTTCTTTTAATAATTTAATTGTTCTCTCTCATACTCTCTCCTTTTTAATGAGGGTATTTTTGGAAAAAAAACATTATACTTTTTACATATTAACTGTCCTTAACTAATTTTAACTGTTTTTTTAATCAACGTAATTTGGTTATTTGTTTCTTATAATAAGGAACAGAGGGAGTAATAAATAGGTGTTATTCTCCTGAAAACACCCTTACTAATCATACTAATATATATATTAGCTAAAATTACCGTTTGATGAAATTTTTAATATATATAATTACTACATAGACTGTCTTGAAAAAAAATAAATAAATATAAGAGGCAGAGTGGACTGTGATATCATATTTAATCAGAATCAAATTGAAATTTAAACTAATTCTTATATTAAAAACAGAATGCATGCAGTATTAATTTAGTATTTTCCAACTTTCAAGTTCAGGTATCAATAATTTCATCATAAACACAATCTCTCCGGTTCTCGCAGAGGATGACACACACACAAACACACATATATATATATGGACATGTCTCCTTGATGCTGCCAGAAAAATCCATTAATTACACATTCGCGTATGTGTATTTACGTCCCATACTTCATTCACTTAAATGATTGACCTTCCGGGATATGCTCGCAGCGACCTCTGAAATTGGAGCTTATCAGCTGTGAATGGGTTTGCATGTATCTATACACTTGCGCCAATGATAAGGTCACCGCTTTTTGTGTTTTTGTGTGCTTGTTCGATTATATATATAAATATATATGTGTGTGTGTGTGTGTCTCTTCGGGGACGTCCGATATTATATATGCGCGCGTGTGTATTCTTAAAATTTGCACTAAATGGTATAGCGGATCAAAAACCAAGGAACGACTCTGTATGTTCCTGAGCACGAGACCCGTGAATCTCTGACAATGCAGAAGGCAAGTTGGATCCGTGAATGTTGACTTTATGCACACAATGACGCAAATAATAATATGAGTAATTTTATAAAATGATTTAATTTGTATCAAAGTGGTTAAAGCGTGTGGGTTGAATTTATTCAATCCTTAATTTGATTCTTTCGGACTGACAAAACTAAAGTGGGTGTGCGACAACATCAGAATTGGCCTTGAGCGAGAAATAAAATTAAAATTAAAATTAAAAAAACGTGAAACACTCGCACCAACGACGTGCATGAGAATATCATAACGGTCGCCATGCAGTGCAAACTGCAAAGAGATGATAGGATCAAATAACATGTATTAATACAAATATTAGGTTTATTTTTTCCCCAAAAATCATATCTATTTTTAATATTATTAAAACTATATGCTGAAGAAGGTAAAAATATATCAGAGGTAGAGCTGCCTCAAAAACTGATTTTATTTGGAAGAGTCTCATACCGAATAGTGTGATTATGTTTTTTATTTTATAATTTATATTGATATTTTTTAACTTTTTAATTTATGCTGATATTGATTTCTTTTGGGGGAAAAAAGAAGAAGTATGAGATCAGTAAGAGTGGGTAGAAAATGAAAATAGTGCTTTAACCGTATACGCAACATATTTAATTTTCTGGTAAGAGCACCATTAAGTTAATTATTATAACAAATTGCAATGCTTAAATCTTAAAAAGCCTTGAAAGTTGTAGATGGCACAATATATTGCTCAGAACCTTATTCTTGTCCCCCCCCAGCAATTCACCGCTCAGATTAAATATACTTCTTGCAAAGACATTCCTTTTCCATAGCCCCAAAAAAGGAAACATTATTTGTGGAACTTTTCTCGTGTTAACTGTTGATTAAAAAAGAATAACATGTCTGGCAATAATTTTTTTCCAAAAAAAGAAAAATGTAATCATCAACATAAAATTTATCACGCTATATTCTTTTGTTCCTTTTGGCTAAATCAGCTGCAACTTTTCATTGAAAACTTAACAAGCTCACATCACATCTTTGATTCATTTATGATAAAAAGGATCCATCAATGACTTAAAAGGGAGGGAAAAAAAAGAAAAGAAAGGAAAAGAAACTATCCAAGCCAAAGCCACAAAATAAAAAGGGTGGCTTATTTTAAATTTGATCCAACATATAATAAAAATAAATATATCCAGTTATCTATAAAAGCTCACATCTTTTTTTTTATATTAAATGTAGAAATTCCGAATGACGAAAGTGATGGCCACCTAACTCATCTGTGTTTTTTTTTTCTTTGATAATTATCTAGAATTTTTTAAAAACAAAAACATCATTAACTTTTTTTTATCACGCTCGATTTAAACACAAATATATTAAGGGTTAATTAATCCGTAAGTCTTTATAGTTTCAACCAATTTTGAATCAAATCCTTATAATTTTTTTTATCGAGTCCTTATACTTTCACCTGTTTTTAAGTAGGTTCTTACATTTATTTTTCTTTTTATTAAGTCCTTATAATTTCACTAAATTTTTAATCAGGTGCATGTAGTTTTAATTTTTATTTATTAATTAAATAGATTAAGACTGAAATATAAAATATTAATAATTAAATTAATAATTATATAATAAAAAATAAGTAATATAATTAATTGATTCACTAAAAAAATTTAGAAAAATTAATTTTTTTGCTGAGAAAAATAAAATTATTATAATAATTCATTACTTTTAGAATATTATTGTTTATAAACTAGTATTAAATAATATACACTACTTTATGTTTATAGAATAGAATTTATAAAATAAAGAATAAAAAATTCAGGGATTTAATGAAAAATAAGATAAACTCATAAGGAATTGATAAAAAGAAAAATAAATAAAAAGACCTAATTAAAAACAGGTGAAAGTTTAAGGACATGATAAAAAAAAAACTACAGAGATTTGATTCGAAATTAGTTAAAACTATAAGGACTTTTAGATTAATTATCCTAATATATTAAATTATTAATGTAGGATTTAAGTTCGGAACTTTTTTCAAATATGGCATAGTTAACGTTGTCACTAGAACATTTTGTCCTTGACCCACTATTTATTTAAAAAATAAATAAATAATGCGTTAAATTAAAAAAATGTTAAGAAATTTACATATTCCCCATCTCATTTATGTTTCAAAGCCGGAAAGAAAGGTGCTTGTACGGTCAACCCAATCTTTTGGGTCGTGCCACGTGCCGCCTCCTCTTCCCCTTCTCCTCGTCTTCCTCTCCGTCACACTCACATCGAATTAAAATTGCTTCCGGGTATGGACATGGGTCTTAAAAGGGAAACCTTCTTGCTCTCTCTCTCTCTACCTATAAACACCTCTTGCTTCAACTCTCTCACTCACCTTACCATGGATTTCTTTCCCTTCTTCTACTTCTTCTTCTTCGCTCTCTCTGTTTTTGTCTTCTCCTTTCTCTGCAAATCCTTCTCCTTCAACCTCCCCACTCTGCCTCTCCCTCCAGGTTCCATGGGTTGGCCTTACATAGGCGAAACCTTTCAACTTTACTCGCAAGACCCTAACCTCTTCTTCGCCTCCAAAATCACCAGGTTCTTGTGACTTGCTGGTTGCTATCTTCTTCTTATTCTTCTACTCATCACGAATTCTCTTCATGGGTTCCTCTGTTTTTCTGCTTTTTTTCCTCTCAGGTATGGCTCTATCTTCAAGTCCCACATTCTGGGTTATCCCAGCATCATGATTTCAAGCCCGGAAGCTGTGAAATTCGTGCTCAACAAAGCTGATCTCTTCAAACCAACTTTCCCTGCAAGTAAAGAGAGGATTCTGGGGAAGCATGCCCTCATGTTTCACCAAGGAGAGTACCATTCTAAGCTCAGAAGACTTGTTCTTCGTACCTTCATGCCTGAAACTATCAAGCACATCGTCCCAGACATCGAGTCCATCGCCATAGCTTGCCTTCATTCTTGGAAAACCGAGAAACCAACACTTTTCTCGAAATGAAGACTGTAAGTCACCCCAACACCCCCAAAAAAAAAAAAAAAAAGAGGAAGCTAAATGGTTACACTCTGTTTCATTGATGGGTTTTTCTACTGCTTGTTCCAGTTCACCTTCAACGTGGCTCTGCTTTCGATACTGGGAAAAGACGAAGGGATGTGTAGAGAAGACCTTAAACGGTGCTACTACATTCTGGAGAAAGCGTACAACTCGATGCCGGTGAATCTTCCGGGGACTCTGTTTCACAAGGCAATGAAAGCGAGGAATGAACTGGGTAAGATATTGGGTAGAATTATGGCGAAGAGGATGAAGGAGAAGAAGACGGAAGAGAAGAAGAGGGACTTGCTGGGGTGGTTGATGGAGGAGAAGGCAGAGCTCACCGACGAACAGATAGCAGATAACGTCATCGGCGTCATCTTCGCAGCTCGGGACACGACAGCGAGTGTGCTGACGTGGATTGTCAAGTACCTCGCTGAGAATCCCTCCGTCCTCCAAGCAGTCACCGTGAGTGTCTCTTGCAGCTGTTGATATTCTTTTTTCTTTTTTTTTGATAAAATGTTGATGCTTTTTTGAAAGTGTAAGATTCAAATGCTGACATTAAGCGCGTGTGGCATAATGGCAAGGGATGTGCCCTATATATAAATGGTAGGTCATGGGTTTTCTTTAATGAAAAAAATTTAAAGATTAAAAGATTTTGTAAAATTTAAAAAGTCGAATGTTATTGAAAGAATTTTTAAAATACATATTTTTTTTTTGTGATATTAGTTGTAAGAAAGACATAAAATTTACCAAAACCAACCCAATTAATTATTTTAGATGTATAATCTCTCTTTTTCATCATATATTATTTTTGGGTGACGTTATAGGAGGAGCAAGAGTGGATAGTGAAAGGGAAGGAAGAAAGGGGAAAAGGGGATGGTTTGAAGTGGGAAGATACAAAGAAGATGACGATAACTTCAAGGGTTATCCAAGAGACTCTCAGAATTGCCACCATTTTGTCCTTCACTTTCAGAGAAGCTGTCCAAGATGTTGAATACGAAGGTCAGTGTAACAATACTATTCAACAGCCTAACATAAATGTATTTTATGCTCTCTCTTTTATCCAACAAAATCAATCTCAAATTTAAATATCATCAGGCCACTTGATCCCCAAAGGCTGGAAAGTTCTGCCACTCTTCAGAAACATGCACCACAGTTCAAACTACTTCAAAGAACCAGACAAGTTTGATCCTTCCAGATTTGAGGTATTAATTCACAAACATGAGCTTTTATTTTTGTTGCCACTATATATGTACACACACTTACTTGACCAATGACTCAGTTCCCTTTTTTAATTTTAATTTTTATAGGTAGCTCCAAAACCCAATACTTATTTGCCCTTTGGGAGTGGGATCCATGCATGTCCTGGGAATGAACTTGCTAAGTTGGAGATTTTGGTGCTTCTTCACCACTTAACCACCAACTACAGGTTTCTCAACTTCCCCACTCTATCACAACCAATGATGCTCATTTTTGCAATAAATACAAATTCAATATTTTCTCTTTTATATATTCATATGTGTGTTTTGAACATTTGTTGCAGGTGGTCCATGGAGGGAGTACAAAATGGGGTTCAGTATGGGCCATTTGCTCTTCCCCACAATGGATTGCCCATCAGATTGTGTCCCAAGAAATGATTATCTCCCAACTGGTTTCCAACTTTTTGGCCAAAATTACGAAGCACTCATTAAATCTCCTTTGGGGATAAGAGATACCCTAGAGTGGCTCTTTACCATACAATCCACCAAAGTCAACTGTATATGGGACCCATGAAGTCTAGGAAAATTGACTTGTAAAATTTTTAATGGAAAAAAAATTGAATTGAATGAAAAAATAAATAACAATTGTTGCATATATTTTTTACTGTGTGTCATCCTTGCCTTTTTTAATTCTATATGAAATTTAAAATTGTTAATGCAGATAATGAATAACTTTGTTGACAATAATATTAATTTCCATCGAGATATCGAGAGTAAAGATATACTTCTTCTAACCATATCCATATACAGGTACTATAAGTTAAACCCTCAACCATTCATTTTAGAGATAAGAAGTCTTATTCGTCATGCCAACCTAAATTGACAAATTCTATGTAAATTTTACCAAAATGTGTCTGTCCTATTAGAAAAGACTATGCCCGCTCAAATAAGGGATGTCGAGTTTCATATCTATTTGGTAAGAGGAAAATGAAGAAAACAGAAAGACATTTTTTTTTAATAAGTTCGATTTAAAAATTGAACTAGGGTTAAAATTTTGCAATTAATTTTTATGACTTTTATATATTGCATAATCTCTTTATTAAAATTTTATAACCCTATTTTTCTATTTTTTTATTTTTTAAATCATTAAAATTTTTATTTTCCCTTCATGTCCTTGTGCTAGTTCGCGAGATTTTTTTTTTTAAAAAAAAACTTTTGGAAAAGCTCACTGGTGTCAAGGTCTACCATCATTTTCAAGCAATCCAGCACTTCGGACTATAATTGACTATTCAAATTTGTCATATTTACTTTTTTTTTTCTTTGTATTTATTGTCTTTTCTGAGTCAGTCTCTCTAATGAACGTGTCTTAAAGAGGGATGATGAATCCTGTGGGCTACATCAAGTGTAAAATTCAAAGCAAATCACATTATCTACAAATTTTAAATACTTCTCCCGTCATAAATATAAAATCTTTATATTAGTGTGTATAAAGATTTTATATTTAGGACCGGAGGAGTAATATAATTTATTTTCCCAATAGCAGACATAATCCTATTTTCGAAGCTCATCCTCATTGATCATATTCTTATATTATTTTACAAGTCAATAAAGAAGTTTGAATCTGAACATTTTTTAAATGTTGCATGCAATATAATATATATATATATATATATATATAAAAGCAATTGGTAATTTGGAACTCTATCCTTCAATATAATCTACAGGACATTGAAGTGATTAACATCGTCCTCGTCAAAATGAAGCTGTTACGTGTCTCTCTCTCCCTTGTGTTATTTTGTGTTGCCGTGTATTAATGGCTTGGTTTCTCATACGTCTGTCCAACCTATATATTTAAGTCCATGACAAGTATGCTTCATTTTGGTTTGACTAAACTTATACATTCTTAATTAATTTTTTTCACCTTATCTGGTAATTAAATTGTGGACCCATGTGTTTGATGTATTTTTTGGATATGTGAATTAATAATGCATGTTTTATCTTAATGGAATTTTGTGAGTTTAGAAAATACATGAAAGGTATGTAAGTCTACTTTTCTATTTTGTTTTGACTATTTGTTGCTTCACTGTTAGCTTTTGTGACAGAATTTATATATTGAGACAATTTATTTAGTCAATTTTTTTATAAATATTCTTTTTTTTTTTAATTCCAATCACCCAATGAAAGAAGCTCACGGACCCACATACTTATGGGAAGCCGACTCATGCTTAAGCAAAATTTAAAGAGATGGTACGTGTCAATTAAGCCAACCAGCTCTCATTTTTATTGATACTGCTTGGTAAAAAAAGGAGATCATTCATACAGTACGGATCACTATGGAGCCCTTAAATACTTTCAAGTTTTTCCAAAATAAAATCTAGCATGAATTACACCGAGTTGAACATATAATTATTTGAATGGAAGAAAAGTATCGCATTAATTTAAACTACGTTCCCAGTTAAATATTCTTTCAGATCCCCTCCATTATATACTACATCCGCTCTGTAATATAAGATCCTGTTTGACTTTTATTTTGATCCTAAATATAAAACCCTAATCTACTTTGTCTCTTATATTTACTTAATTTTTTCTAAGATAGTCCTTTTAATAATTATAGTTCTAGTCAATACACTTGATTAGTAAGGATATTTTAGGAAAGACAACACCTATTTAGGACAAATAATTAACTCAACTTACTTTCTTAATCTTTTTAAATTAATCAACTGGTTTTTATAATTAAGAGCGGAGATAGTATTTGTTAATATTTCGTTACATATTCGAGTTTTTTTTTTTTTTTTGAAAAGTGTAAAGGTCAATCTGTAATGGCCAAATTTAGTACCCATGCTTCCTTACATGAAAGAGAAAAATCTGTGATTTGATTACCTATGTATTCATACATTTGTATTTTAACAAATTATTTCTGAATTACACGTCAATTACACAAAATCTTTTTTTTTTCTTTTGGTTACAAAAGAGGGCTAAGCCCAAACACAAAACAGCCATTGGTCACCAAAGTTCTCAACTGCTGCGGGCAAGAGGTCAAAATTTCAGAACTAGATAGACCCTTTTTCGCTAAGGAATCAGCTAACTGTTCAGGACAAATGAATAATAATTGTTTATTATAAGTTTTACATTAATATAAATTATAAAATATCATATAATTTGTGTTCATGCACATAACACTTCAGGTATCAATTAATGGGTGTAATAACTACAATTCCCTTTCCCTTATCGTAAGTTCTTTTTTCTATCCACCCCCCGAACCCCCCCCCCCAAAAAAAAAAGCAAGACGAAAGATGTGTAATGAATTAATGAATCATCATAAACTGGAGGCTAAAACGGGCTCCCTAAAGAAGTGGTATAGTGAATAGTACACGAGTGTCTCTCAACTATCAAGAAATAAGATATTTATTCCTTTTAAATTGGAAGCATGTGCATGTGTAAGAACTCGTATTTTTCATATGAAGCATGCGGATAGCTCTTGACCTCTCGTGAGCGTGGGTACAAGCTAACGTGGTGATGACCAATGAGGGAATGAGCTGTGAAGATAAAGAAAGGAAAATGGTCCTCAAATAATTGGAACACTGCTCCTCTTTCATTCTCGTACGAAGAAGATAAAGAATGTCATGTAATGTGTGGCAAAGGGGTGATTAAAAAACGAAGAGGAAGTGAAATCCCAAGAAAAGAATATAATTATTAAAAAAATTTAATGATAAGTGAGTAACATAAACTTTGTTGTTATTTCTTATATTAGAACTTATCATTCACCTGTTATGAGATATTTCAATAATTACATTTTTTTTTTGAAACTACAATAATTTTCCCACAAACAAAAGACACTTAGCTTTTCATTAAAGGGGGAAAAAGGCATGCATCGCTATCTCTTTTATTTCTAAATGAATTCCATAAAACTGGACTTAAATTTTCATCTTGGAAAAGTAATACACATATTAATGTTGCAGTTAAAGAGGAATGTCATGAAGATTGAGCTATCGATTGACTTGGCCTCATTCTTGCCATTGCTATTACGCACTGTTGAACCAGAGTGGGCAATATTCGGCATGTGTCAGATTCGACACGTTTCCCTGAGAGTCAATATATAAACAAGCAATAAAGCAAATCATGAAATTGCATTTCCACAATTACTAAAAAGCTCATCATATCATGGCACCACGAAGGAGACCTGTTCAATGTCACGCGCGTTGAGGTCCACAAAGGCAATACTCAGCGACACTATGATTAACAGAAAGATTCTCTGCTTTTCGTTACAATACGAACCACTCATAGCACTGGACCCTAATAATGATACCGCTAACAAGGGATTTCTCTGCTAATATTGACATTCCAAGACTAACGCCTTTAGAAGCTTTGGAACAATATACATGAATGCATAGGCAAATGATACCCAGAAGAAGAACTTCGGTAAATATAACAGAAGATGTACTAAGGAGGTTTTACATATCTTGAATCTCTTCGCATCGGTTGGCTCCATAAGTTAAATTCCTGCTCCTGAACTGCTATTTAAGCATAGATGCAAAAAATGAATGAGCCGCTACATGAGTCAGGCAAAGAAAAAAGGAAGCAGAAAATATTAAGATTTTGAGGAATGGATTGGCTTACAATGTAACTCAAACAATCATACTGTAGAAAATAGGATAATTTATTTTCTGTGTATATCTGTAGATGTTAGTAAAACGCTGCGCTTAGGCTTAGGCTTAGGCTTACTTAGCCTTTCATTGTATTTCCGGATGCCTATAAATATTGGGCCCTGTTAGGATCCAGAATCGGTGTGTGTATGACTTTTCCCTTCAATCAATACAGATTCATGTTCCTGTGGAATTTGTGCTCAAATGGTCAGGGTCTTGTGTTTCGACACATACCTTCTCAATAGCATCTGATACACCAGACATTGCTTGTCTGCCTTCTCTGAGGAGTTGCAACTGTGTGCGAATCCTACTATTATGTTCCTCTCCCTAACAAATAGAAAAGTGATTAGAGCAACAGGTGATGAGGCCAAAACACAAGTAACTGACAGGTTCAAGTGTTTGCCGGGGCCAGCATAACCAGAACCTAGGACATAAGCCAGTTCCAAAATAATCAAAGATCGATTGTATTTTTATGGCGTGGCTGAGTTCATTTTGTTCCAAGTCGGAGATATGGTCTGCTCAGCACTAGAAACAACTGCCTCGACACTTTCATTTTATTATAAAACACAGTGATGTGAATAAAGCGAGCCTTAAGATACGCGGTTGCCTTTATAACACTTCACTGCAAGTAGAGGCTGACAAGAATAGAACGTTTCATGTTGAAAAGCACAATTAAGCAGGAGGCTCATCATACATACAGTGCCACTAAAGAATCACACCTCAATTACACTTTTTTTTTTCCAAGGCATCCAACAAGAAGGAGAGAAACTTTGTTGATCACTTCCAACTTTACCAATAAATAAATAAATCTCTTTTGGAAATTAGGGCGGAAGGTAATAACAGTATCAGAAGGAAACAAAAGACAATGATCCCCAGGAAAATATCTCCACTTCTGAGCTTCACGTTCCCAAAAAGCTACAGGAAAAAGAATTCCTAGGAACTGATGGCACGCTACTGGGAGATGCTAAAGTTAAAAGGAACCCAAAAGTGAGAGCACTTTATCCATTTACGCAGGTTGAGAGGGTAAGCAAGCAGGATGAAAAATTGATAAAAATGTTTGGGGGGAAAGAAAAAAAGTTCCGCCAACCGGTCAATAGTCATGAAATCGTTCATTTTCTATTCAATTAGAGCATACAACTTCATGAGCATTAGAGAATCAATAATGCCATACAGCAACTAACCAATTTTATAATACGCGTCAACTGCTGGATTTCATTCTTATTCGCAGTGGACAGATCCTCAACCACATCCATGACATTACTCCTGCAATTGTGACAAAGCACCTCTACTGAGTTCAAATTATCAACAGATTGTGATGGCAATAATAATATAGGAAGCAGGAAGTTATTGGCACAAGTCCCAGAGTAAAAACAACAAGGAAAAAACTCTACATAAATAGTCGAGAGATTCAGATGAGAGAACAACTACGGAAAACCCCATAGTGTTCGAATCACCATGTTGAGCTACACTGATGTTGCTTTGAAGGCTAAAATGCATCGATTCTTTCAAACAGGACAATCTCGCATCAAGAATGATACTTCAAAACTTTAACGAACCACTTGATCTAATCAACCTTATCCAACTACGCACAGATATGCTGCTGACCAAATTAGATAACACGTACTTATTTGAGAACAAAGGATCCAGCTCTTGCTCTTCCACCATTTCCTCTACAGCATCAAGAGTGGCCCCCACCTACATAAGAGAGCAACATGACAAAGTTTGAACATGGTTGCATGCATGCCTGTATCCATACACTAATACTGTAAGAGTGTTATGATTCAACTGTCCAGATAACTGTCCAGACTCCAGAGCCTAACAGTTTGTGAGCACCACTACTGATATCAAATTCATCCACAATACCTAAGTAGTCTGTAACAATGAACTGGCCTATGTTTAGTAAACCAGGATTTACCAGGAATTACTGTAAACTACGGGGCCTCTTGTGCACTGTATGAAATCTAATGAATGAACTGCATTGTACGCAGCTTGTAAGCAACGCATCATATTGATATTGATTGATGGTATATTGATGATGCTGATATGAAGGCACGGATTTGCACCTCGTACTTTTATAAAACTACTTGAATGGGTCCAAGAACGATAACTTTGATATGAGAAAGCCTAACTGGATTCTGTTACGTGATTGCCACACAACTTGGACCTAGATGACAAGAAGATCAAAGAAAAAAATAACACAATAAATACAAAGCCAAAGTCATACCTGCGTTTCAAGACAGATTGACTCAAACTCAGCCTGTAAAAATTGATTTGACACAGAATTCAGATTTCAGCTTTGTAGCATAAAAATGACATAATAACAAAGCCATAGACGGCTAAAATTCTTTAAAAGCCACCCAAGTTGTTTTTAAGTGCACTCTATCAAAAGCGGCTTGATTTCAAAATTATTCCATTGTATCTGAAAAATTTGACTTTGCCGAACAGGATTCATATTTCCTTTAGGAATAAACTGAAATGGAAAGCTGCATCTTAAACATTCGATGTTGTTAGCAGCGTCATAGAACACAACGTTCTATTCAACATCATTGTGCATGGTATTGACCAACCAAGACATGACCACATTGTTTTCTGTCCGTCATGTCTCAAAGGAAAAACCCACGAAATGCGAATGAAGGCCAGAAAATAATAAACAAATAAAAGAGAGCCTAATGCTCCGATGCCCTGCAGAATAAATAAATAGAGAATTTGAAGAGGGGAGAGTCTGTATTAAATTATGAATCATTTACAATAAATGGATGCCTAGAGCCAAAAAGAATTTCAAATTATATCATTTCTAGTAAAGTTAACTACAATGACTATAAATTTAAAAAAAAAAAAATCCAGGAATTCGATGATGAAAAGTATCAAGTCAAGAGAGAGGCATAAACGAAAGCAAAAGCATAGAAATCACAAAACTGTACCCAATTCTTCCCTTAGCGTCCTCATATCTTAAAAGAGAAGGAACATAATCTACTATAATTGACAAAAGTACCGTTGTTAACAGTTATAACAAACATTACATACCTCTATATTTTCATGCAATGAAGTGATGACCTGAAAAGTTTGATCCGTTGAAAGGCGTTAGCATCTCTAGACATGTCGTTTTTTTAAGATAATACATGAGAAATAAAAAATATAGTTTTCTTGACAATTTAAAATCCAAATATTAAGTGAAAACGAATATCTACCAGCATCTTATATTTCATGTTACAAAATTTTTTACTGGTAATCACATCTGAGGCTTTTTACATGTGTGAAAAACGTTTGCCAACATAATTTCCTTCTGATGAAAACTCTATCCTAATCTATTTATTTAATATTAAGTGGGTGACAAATATGAATAGGTTATTTTCCATTGACAATGTGACCCCTTGAACTTTGCAAGATTTATGCAGAGACGGTCAGTATACATTTTTATCTGACTATATGTCTAAGGCACTAATTCAAATCCTCCAGAATAACCGCCCAGATTCAAAATAGAAGATTGAGAAAACAACACAGCAGCCAATGTCAAATGCCTACAGAATTTTGAGATATATTCTGTGAGCTATATTAATATCCAGAGATTATACCTGAAGATAGAGGCGATGAAGCCATTCTTTTTCCGCGGTTGTGAATCTCAGAAAAGCTTTGTCAAATTCCTTTGAATCCAGACAACAGCATGAATTCATAATATCAATATATAACCATTTTGATTTTTGATGATTTATGCAACAAAAGAAATGCTGTAAACAGCTCTTTCAATTTCTCACAGAAAGGGGGGAAATCGAAGCAGGAGCTTATTAAAAAAGGGAAGTAAAAGAAGCAGGATTACATACCTCCTTTGAGCAGGCAGTGAGCAAAGAACGCATAGCGAACTTGAAGGACTTTTTCAAATCAAAGTACCTGGATCCTATTCCAGCAGAAGATGATGCACTGCCAGCGAGCTCAGTATTCTTCTCCATGAACTCAGAATCAGGAACTGAAGAGACTCTTAAATCAGCGACAATAAGTATAGAAACAAACCATAAAGAACAATTTTAGACCCCAAACAGAATAACGTAGCACGAGCGTCGAGTAGTCGTTCGCGCCCCCCTCACCAGATCAAATGCCGCGAAATGGAAAGACGAAAGAGGCAGTTCGCTTTATTTTGATTTTGGATTTTAGAGGCAAAATTTTCGGCCTACCGGGTCGGGCTATTTGTGATTCGTGTTACTGTGGGCCGGTTGTAAATGGTGCCCAATTCATTGATGAAACCGTAAGGCCCATCATAAACTCAACATTTTTGTACGCGAAATAAAATAATAAATAAATTGGTAAATGATAAAAAGTTATTATGAACATGTAAATAATACTACCTCCGATTATTAATATAAGATGTTATTTGAATTTTGTTTAATATAATATCCCAATCCACTTTACTTCTAATATTTATGCATTTTTCTCAACATAGTCTTTCTAATAATAGTAGTTTTAATCAATACACTTGATTAGTAAGGATATTTTAAAAAAGACAACATCTATTTATTACAAATAACTAAATTAACTTATTTTTTTTAATCTTCTCAAATTAGTTAACTACTTTAAGTAATAATAGTAAAAAAATTGCCACGTTTGATGTCATGGCCCATTTGGTAGCGACTACCAGTAAGTCAACAACAGCAATCGATGAATGAAGTCAATCAACTAGCCATCAGAAACGAAATATTTAATTTACCATTCTTCATTATTGGCCTTATTTATGGCGAAATAAAATATTCTTCTCCTGTGTTTATGAAAATCAGAGCATATGAGTACGTAATTTTTTTTTGAGAGTTAGAAAAAAATTAAAATATAAATATAATGAGGAGAATATGTGAATTTTCCCCCACAGTCTATAGTTTCCCGTCTTTAATCTCTCTCTCTCTCTCTCTCTGAATTAATATATAAATGCTTTCCGTATTATTCTTGTAAACAATGATAAGAAAAATGATGGCAACGAAAAAGATAATGATTAAAAAAAGGTAAATTAATAATAAAAAAATATATACTATAAATGCGTTATGCACGCGGGGCTGCAATAATTGATTATTCGTTTGTGTGTGTGAGAGAGAAAGAGAGGTTGATTATAAACGAAGTTTTACAATATTGGCCAGTAAGTTATCAATTACCCAAAAGCCTTCTTGCATCCGCACGAGCAATCCCAATGAACAAAAGAAAAAAAACAAACAATGCTATGGTATATCCCTGCTATGTCCACCATACACAACACACACACACACAGATATGTTTAAAATAATATATATATATATTTATATAAAGAAGTAAATGAATTAATTAGGATGTATTTGAATGGTGGAGAAAGAAGAAGCAGATATGGAAGCCAGGGAAAGAAGAAGCAAAATGGAAGAGCCAGCAAAACAGCCAGGTTTGACGACGTAACAGTCCCCTTCCAACCATCCTTCTCCGTAATTCTGCTCCCCACTCATGCTTATCGCCACTGTTAATATTATTATTGCAACCAAACAGCCCACCCTGCCACAATATATGAATATACGAAACACTCAACTTGGCTATATATTAAAGTAGGAAATAGATATGCAAAGAGATTATACCAACCAGGAGATCAAAACCAGAAGCTTGGCAACAAGAGGTACGTTAAACTCGGGATTCTCAGCTCTGCCTAATTTTGAAGAATGATTGAAGAATATGAAATTTGCCAGAAGCTGAGATGCAGCCAAGCAACCCAAAGCTGCAATTCCCAACCAATATGAAGGACTTACTGGTGCATGACACAGCCTTCCGTTCCATCTGATCTCATCTTCCTGCAACATATGAGCTTATAACAGATCAAGAGAACGAAATGATAGTTGATCAGAAACAAAGCAACCTACTTAACCCACCTTATTCCTGAGGATCTCAGCCACAATACATAATACAAAGGAAACGAAACAGAATAGGACTGAGACTGCAAATAAGATTACAGGAAATTTGCATATAGTAGGAACGTTTTCCGTCATGCTGGTGGTGGGCTGGTTGTTGTTTCTGCGAACTAGAAACTTGAATTGGTCCCATGAAGATGAGCCGGTCATTATCTTAGCTTCTTCCTTGACCTGTGATATCTCCTTCTTGCCTCAGACTTAATTATATTGTCTCCTAAAAATTTATCGAATCTTCCATTTCATTGGTTTCAAGCAGACACATATATATAGATATAGATAGAGAGCAACTAATATATGGCTATATTAATTCTAAGCCAGGGTGTTATTAGACGGTTTTATAAATACTATCACTTTTCAACTGGAGCTGGTCAACTTAGTACTCCTTCGATGATGTTTCTCAGAAGGCACAGACGTCCAATTTTGGACCTGCTTTTTCGGCCTCTCGTTTGGGTTGAGGGTGATCGCATTTTATATTATTGTACTCCTCCGGTCCTAATTATAAGACCCAATTGACTTATTTGAGGAGATTAAGGAAGTAAGTTAAATTGGTTATTTATAATAAATAAGTGTTGTCATTCCTAAAATATCCTTGCTAATTAAGTATATTGGCTAAAACTATCATTATTAGAAGGATTATCTTGGAAAAAAATGCATAAATATAATAGACAAATGGATTGGGTCTTATAATTAGGACCAAATAAAAAGTCAATTGGGTCTTATAATAAGGACCGGAGGAGTATTATTTTTTGAGAGAATTATCAAGAGGTTTTCAAAGAAGGAATTTAATTACTGAAAAATCCCAATAACAAGTTATCGGCCTGAATATATTGTCATTTCCTACTCTAGAATTTGTCATTACTTACTCTTCACTTGTCGATAAATTTCAGGGTAATTAAATATCTTTTTGGAACCTGATTGTAATTTTTCCATATTTTTTAAAGTTGGAAACGTTTTTTCATGAGTGGATAGTCATGAGATTAATGATGGCGGAGATAAGATCTCTAGACCCCAAGCGATTTTTTATATATAAATTTCACGCTTAATTAAGTAGAGTTTGCCCACTAGCTCCACTTATCTTCAGTAGTAATAATAAACCTTGCAATTTGTTCATTCAAGAAAACAAGATACATTTCAATGACGATAATTGATTTAAATAGGGTTCAGTGTTAGTTATACTACTTTTGAGCAGAATCTCGAATTCAAGTCTATATGGTTTATTCTGGAAACCGAATGGTGTTAGAAGAGGAGGATGGATTCAAGGATGGACTTTTTCTGGAACTTAATATTACATAATATTGAGCATATATGGTTAAAAAAAATAAGAAGAAAAATTAATCTACAGATCTTAATTTATAGTTCACATTAATTTTGAATTAGGTTCCCTGCTTTATTTTGTTTGAATTATACCGTTATTATTTGATCCATTGTTTTAATTTGCAGACTCTATTGGAATTTCATTCATAGAAATAAATGAGTGTTAAAAGCATTCTTTTAATTAATGTGTGGCCCGGCGCATTCATGTTCATGGGTTGGAGAATCGCACAAAAGAAAACTCGAGTTTTGCTTTCTCTCTCTCTCTCTCTCTCTCTCTCTCTAAAAAGGGGATTTGGGTGTGGATATTGACCCTTCAACTGAGAGCAAATGGTTTTTCGTCTTTCAATTTTTTGAGAAGAATATCAAGTTGGGGGGGAAGAAGCAAGTGGCTTTATCCGGTTCCCGTTGATATGACTTTGATATTTGAGTTTCACTCTTGAAAGATCGAGTCCTTCGATGATCCATACCACGCTAAATTGCTAATCCTGCAGTTTTATTTTATTTCTGATTTTTCCGTTTCTTTTTTTTTATTATTCAAGTTCAAATATATATACATGCATAATAGGGAAAAAAAAGATACATTATTTTTTCCATAAAAATATCTAAGAAAATGTACATTATTTTTTTCATAAAAATATCTAAGAAATTATCACTCTGGTCCTTATTATTTGTCATTTGTAGGAGTTTCTCACATAGTAAAGAAAGTATTAAATAGATGAAATCTTTCATTTTTGTCATTATTAAGAAGAAAATTAAATATTAATATATTTTCTCTCACTCATTTCCTTTTTCTTCACTTTCACTATAATTAATAGGAGCAGAATTGAAAATGAAACATTAAAAAAAAGAGGTGTAAATAACACACACAAAAAGAAAAGATCAAAATCTCTTTTTCCACAAGACAAATAATAAGGAAAAGTGGTACGTAACAGGGTTACAGGTAACAGCAATTATGTATTTCCCCCTTCCCCATCTTATTTTATACTTTCCTAGTCATTAGCAAATAAAAGAGACAACGTATGCATGGAAAAAAGTTATGAATTTTGATTGCACTTTAAATGCCATGGTCCCAAAATCTATTAACCACTGCATGCATCGTGATTGTTAGTGAATTCAACGTGTCAATTTCACCCACGGCAAAGCATGCACATTTATTCTATAATTTGTACGTGGCAATCTTACAAAGCCATATTATCTGATCCGAAACACCATAAATAAGTTACAGAAATATCACAAATTATTGCCTCTTCTTCTTCCTGTTTTCATTTACATCTTTTTCTTCGAAGAACTTCAAGTACAGATTGTGCTGTACAGTAAGAAATCGCCTGAATAGTGACCATCGGATTCACACCCAAAGCCGTCGGAAACACACTCGCGTCCGCCACGTAAAGCCCTTCCACTTCCCATGTTTCTCCATTCTCGTTCACCACCGACTCCTTCGGACTTGTCCCCATCCTGCAACTTCCCATCTGATGCGCAGAACATAATGGCGTCGACAGGTCTCTCAATGACCTTGAACTTTCTTCCTTCACAAATCTCTCAAATTCATGGTAGCTCACCTCCTTCACCTTCAACGTCCTTCCTTTACTGTGATGGGTTCCGATTTCTTGAGCCCCGGCTGCTGCCAGGATTCTCAGTACTTTCTCTATTCCTCTCTGCAGATTCTTTTCATCCCTTTGCTTCATTTGATAGCTGATAGAGGTTGGTGAGTGAACAACCCCAGATCCTTGATCTCTTGCTAGTGCAAATATGTGAGCTGTTCTTGAGAACTTTCGCATTCGATCTTTGATATCAGTTCCAGAAACCCATGGCATTAGGATCGAGAACATACCAGGATGTAGTGATGGTGTTTGAATCACCACACCATATCCAGATTTCTCAAAGTCTGCATTTACTGTTGACATTGCTGTCATAATCCCTCCTTCATAGCTCTTCTTCTGTTCCTCAGGCCAAACGTTTGATGAAGGCGATGAATCTGGAAAATGTCCCCAAGCCATTGCTACTGGATGAAGATGCAAGTTCTTCCCTATATTTGGATTCTTTAAGCCACTTTTTCTGAGCAATGACGGAGTACAGAGAGCTCCACAAGCTACAATAGTGACCTTAGATTCCACAACACAGAAATCTTTAGATCCTTTATATTCATATTCAAAAGCCACCCCGTGTGAAACTTTCCTGTCTGTGCCTTTCTTTTTCTTGTGTAAGACTTTTACTGCTTCACAACCTGGAAGAATCACTCCATTGCCGGATTTCACCAAGTCCACAAGCCATGTTTCTGATGTGCCCTTCTTCTTCCCATCCTTACAGCCCATACAACACCAGCCACAGTAATGATCTGGTTGGGAATTTCGAGGAATATTACTCACAGGATAGCCCATTTCTTCACACCCTCTTCTTAATATCGCATTGTTAAATCCTTCTTCTTT
Source organism: Neltuma alba (assembly GCF_004799145.2). Lineage (NCBI taxonomy): Eukaryota > Viridiplantae > Streptophyta > Magnoliopsida > Fabales > Fabaceae > Neltuma > Neltuma alba. The sequence continues at coordinate 21,307 of NW_021634615.1, forward strand.
GATCTCAGATTGAACTCCCATTTTCTCACAGACAGCTTTCGTGGCTTCTTTGTACAGCTTGCTCTTGAATAACTCTAACTCATGTTGATCACACCATTCCTTGCAAACGTGTTTTGGAGTTTCAAGGCAGGCTGACCAGTTTATTGCAGAGCCTCCACCAACAGTGGAACCTGCAAGTACTAATACACTCATATCATCAGTGCCAATCAAGCCATTAGAGAGGTACATTTGATCCATGGTTGGTCCTTCTAGAAGAGAAAGATTGTTCTAGCAGTATAGCTTCCCTTCTCTAAGACTATAACTTTGTAACCAGCTTTTGCCAGAACTCCGGCGACCACACCACCGCCTGATCCGGATCCAACCACCACCGCATCACATTGGATAACTGAAGAAGGAGATGATAGACTACTGGCAGGTTTAGATTTCCGACGAGTGACAGAGACCGGGAATCCGAATCGTCGAAGAGCATCTGCAGTGATGTGTCGAGGGTAATCTAGGTGGACAAGACCCTTGTAAAGAGGTCCAATGATGTTTTCAGTAGTATCATCGTCATCGTCCTCTTCGTCTTTATGTTCTTTGCCTCCTTCTTTTGATGCTGCCCGGAGAAAATCCTTCTTCAATTGGGCTCTGAACTCTGGATCAGGTCCTTCGTATCCTATTGCTTTCCATGATGGGTTGTCTTGTGCTTCATCTAACTGCAAATGGGAGAAAGACCCGTATCGGTACAAGGTTCCAAGCTAGCAGAAAAACACTGACCACATTATTCGATATATAGCATGTTACACTAATTAATTGATTTGGTTATCTGTAATTCTATATGACATGGAGACACTAAACACGTAAAATCCAATTAATTAAAAAGTCAATGTGTTGTGGATATCCTGGTTGTAATAGGTCTGTGTTGTTTGTTTTAGATCTTATACATAGCTTTGCTGTTTAGATCTTCATTCCTTCTTCCCTCTACGCTTTGAATTTAACATTTTATAAAGAAATACAGACCAAAGTCCACACCCTGTAAGAACTTTAAAAAAAAAAAAAGATCAAGAAAGAAAGAAAGAAATAATGTTTGACAAAAAAAATTGCATGGTAATTATAGTATCATACGATCATAAGTAATCAGCCCTGGCCCACCCAACTCAGCCAACTGCAGGAATTCTGAAGTTAATATTAATTGCATATGTGTAGTAGGGCTTCAGCAAGATATTAGGTGAAGAGTATCTATCATAGTCGATTTGGCAAGTCCTCGATCACATTACTTCTTCTCTTATGTGACGCATAACCTTCCATATTATATATATATAAATATATATATATTCATGTACACGCCACTTTTTTAAGCTTTGAAAACTTTATTCAATTTTCACAACTTGTCAGGCAAAATGTTCCCCATTTTCTCCGTTCCAATAAATGCCGCCTAAATTGATATACTACTATATCACGTTTAGATGTGTTCATCTATATTTAATTCACTTCTTAGAATTTTTTTTCCTACGTAATATATACTCTTTTGGTCCTAAATATAAAACTTATTTTATAGTGTAAAGTCTTATATTTAAAACCAGAAGAGTATATATTTTAGTTAATTTTTTGTTCATCCGATGTATTCATCGCCACCTACCAAAAAAAAAAGAAAAGAGGGACGCCCATGCATACCTTGTTAATAAAAAGTTAGGGTAGGCCCCTGATTTGACAAAGACCAAGCTTTTCACGATACCAAAACCTTTTACTTGGCTTGTTATTGTCTTGTCAATTTTTCTTGATTTCAAGAGAGATTAGTATTGCATTTTGTCCATTGTTTATAAATAATACACATATGGCCCATGGAGGATTCTAATTAATTTCTTTTTTGGCCATGCATGAATATATTTTTTTAAAAAAAATAGGAGTGGTTTTTCTCATACTCTCTTCGTTGTAAATTAACTGTGAATATATATATATATATCAACAATGATCTTCTTTTTTTTTGGCCAACGTTAATAATAATCTTTCATCTGAGTCTAGTGGCATCAATCTTCTTTCGAGAGAGGTCACAAATTTAAACTTGTGTTCATGTGTGTACGAGTTTATATGTTGAATATTTGTGTGTCTTAAAATTTGATCCCTGAAAAAAAAATGGTGGGTATCCAGGCCAAAAAAAAATGGTGTGTTTGTGGATTAAAAAAAGAAGAGGTGAGGAGACCTGAGTGAAGAAGACGAGGAGAGCGAGAAGCTTGAGGGTACGGAAGAACATGCGGAGGAGCCGGAAGTAACTGAGAGCCCAGTTCTGCACGATGCGCTGGCGTTGCTCCAGAGGCAGATCTGGAAAGCTGTGGAAGAACGGGAACACCCACGACAGGCTCCCTGTGCCGCACAGGATCAGAGTCCCAAACCACGTTGATAGCAGCCACAGCGTGGCCTTCAGCATCCACGTGTTTGGATGGTGCAGCTTCCTGCTTATCACTCCCCCTAGCTGAACGCACCCACACACATTCCGCACAGCACCATTAATCCAACAATTAAAGATAATAATAATTAATTTTTTTATTAATTTCACAATATATATATTGACATAATCCCTGTGCGTGTGCGTGTGTGTGTGTGATGTGTATGTGAATATTTTTTTCTTGCATGTCTTTGTTTTCACTTTTTAGTTTAATAGGAAAAAGTAATGCTTTAGAGAGGAAACATCATAGAATTTGCTCTTCTTCCCAAAAAAAATATAATGGCATAAAGCTGGGCTGAGTTGCGATTTTATTCATTAACTCTAAAGAAACTGTGCCAAATTAAAGTTCCTACTTCATCTCGGAGGATAGATATATTTGTTAAATAAGAGTTATAGGTCCCCATGCTAAAATTAATCAACCCTATAAAGTACACTGTGAGAAGTTGCAGACTTTCTAGATTACAGTACGGTACAATCTTAGCCATTAATGACCCTACAAATAGACTGTAAACATCCTCAATCCGTTAAAAAAAAAAAAAAAGCGCATGCTGACTAAAAATGTTAAAAAAGATTAAAATGCAGAAGTAGAAATACGTAATAAAATTTATTCGTAGCTGGTAGAAACTCAAGGCATAATAGTAGTATAACATTTGGTTTTATAGACCCCACACGACACATTACAACTACATGCATAAACATATTCTGACTTAAAACCCATCTGAAGTAAATATAAATGCGTTAAAATATTAGGGCAAAGAAAGAGTGGTGAAACCCTACGCGCTCAGGTGTTCCGGCCATGGAAGCCGAAGTCCGATATAAAGTGGCAGCAGAGTCGTCACCAAAGGAGGCGGCGGAAGGCAATAAAGTATCGCAGAGGGCGGTGAGGGATGCCATTTGGCGACGGGAGAGAGAATTGGTAGGTAGGGTTTGGTGTTTGAAGTGTGCGTGAGCATCATCAAGAAGAGTGTGTGTATCAATACTCCCGAGCTCTATCGCTGTTTCTTCTATACTCCCATCAATAATGGCTTCCATCTCCATCCTCAAACTTTCTTCTCTAAAGCTTCCTCTCTTACTCTCCATGCTTTTCTCTGCAATTACGTGCCTATTTATCCACTTCACATCACACTGCAACACCTTGCGGGCTTTATATATATATGTGAGTGGAGAAGCTGTAGTAATTAGAAACAGTGACGTGGCCACAAAGGGAAAGTGAAAGGAAATGATTTCGTTGTTCACAGAGAGGGGAAAGAAAAGGGTAATGAACACGTGGAAGCATGAAGGAGGAGGAGGAGGAGCATCAGAGAGAGCAAGTTGATAATGAAGAAAAACTCAAATAGGAAATGATGACGAGTCATCGCAAGAGGAGAAGGAAGCGGCTTGGTGCAATATTGAATTAAACGTAACGCATAACGCTATGCATTAACTCAATCCATCTGCCACTGCCTCCATTAATTTTGAGGTGACTGATTATATATTATGCATCAATATAATAATTCTTCGATATATATATATAGTATATTTATTTCCACTGGGTAGCAAATTAACACTGTGCATTGTTGTCCTTGTCCATTTGTTGCCCAGTGGCCCAGCCAAATACTGAACATAATAAGTGACTCATCCACAACATATCCAGCATATCCCTCTAACTTTAATTTTTAAGTCACATACACTCCCTCGTGTCCATATTATATAATAAGATGCCTTCTCTTTGATCCTTTTTATAAGAAATATACTACTTTGTTTATAAGTTACTTATATCCTCACGTACCAAAAAAATAATCTACTTCCGATTCTAATTATAAGACATCGTTTATAAATTATAAATGAGATCTTATAATTGGAACTAGAAATAGAATTAAATTGATAGAAAAATTTTACAGTCGTCTCATTAGAGAAGATATGTTGTACATTTTTTCTTATTTTTCTCACCCATTTTTTTATTATATTTAATAGGTGTAAGATTAGGGGGGGAAAAATAACATTGACTGCCTCTCTATTAATACGCTTGCATGAATTCAATTTGACTTATTCATTTGTGACTAAAGAGAGTACTCCTCTAGTTTTATGTATAGGATAGAGATAGAGTTTATTTTTATCTTTAATATAAACTATTTCATTAAATTTATTATACCAATATAATTTTGCCTCTAATTTATTATTTGTTTGACTGTTATTTCCTGGACAATATATAATAGACAGGAATAAGAAGCATTATAACATATATATATATATATTTCTCATCGATATTTGTTAAGTGAGAAGTACACAATTCATTGTCTCTCTTTTCCTGCCAATGGAGCATTGTTGGGTGATAATGAGGATATTTGATAAAGGTCAGTAAACAGTGGAAGGTAATGGAACCGAAGGAGATGCCTAAAGAAGAGTGCCATGAAATTGATGGAGCCCTCAGCCCTCTGTAACACGGCTTCATGGCCTGCTTTGTCCTTCTTCCAAACTCCATTTTATTGGCTTCGGCGAAGTCTTTGAATTAAAACGTGTGTCAGCATGCAGCTGTAACTACGTACTACACATCAAAATTCAAATGGGCAACAGACACACTGTCCCCTTTGTTTAATGGCTTGATGCCCTCCAAAGTTCATATCTAGAGCCAGGCCCCGGCTTTGCAAGTCAGGCAGTACGGATTGAACCCGTCTCTAACTAAGCGGGTTGCTGGTTTTTCTTAAAATATGTTTTATATGATATAGAAAAAATGTAATAAAGTATTGGCTACTTCTTTATTTTATGGAAAACATCGATAAATGATACTCTTCCGGTCCTCAATATAAAACCTATTTAATTAATTTGATTAGATTAAAAAAGTTAGGTAAGTTAGTTAATTATAAGAAATGTGATACGTTTTTCCTAAAATATCATACTCATATTTCTTAATATCTCTTCTTCCTCTTCTACTTGATTATGGTTAAGGGAGTATCCATATAGGTAATTTAGAGAAAACTGAATATTTATGAATAAAACTAACTCAATATTTATGTCTTATATTAAGGATCCGAGGAGTATATGTATTTTTTAAATTTATCATATGACATATGGCATATAATTATATAAGTATTATTACTAAAATTGAAAAAAAGAAAAAAAGAAAAAAGTGGATTAACCCACGAGTTGCGTGCTAAGTAGGGGTGTTCATGATGCCCAATAGCCCGGTATGCCCGCCCGTGCCCGCCAAAAAAAACGCCCTGCCCAGCCCAAAAAAAATGGCCCGAAGAAAAAATGGGCATGTTTGGGCAAGGCTAATCACGGGCAGGGCTGGGTAGGGGTGTGCATGGGCAGGGCTGGGCAGGGCAAGACCCCTGCCCGATGCCCAGCCCGAAAGATATGCGGGCTGTAAAATGCAGCCCGCTGCCCGGCCCTGCCCACTAGAAGCCCTAGACATTTTGGGCAGGGCTAATGCGGGCTGGGCAGGGCGGGCTTTTCTTGCCCAATGTTACAATTCAAGTCTTGAAATTTAAAATACTACCATATGTTTTAACAAATATCTATACTCCAGGAATTAAATAATATCCTTATTTTTTAAAAAACAAGACAATAAAAAATTATAATTAAAGCCTTAAAGTTCAAATGATTTGCATCAATCTTCACGATACAAGCTACGTTAACATATTCAATTATATTATTAACTTATGATTCAATATAATCTATAGTGTTCTATATGTCACATTCAAATTAGTATAATTTCATGATATATGAAGTAATATCAACATGAAAAAGTTAAAAGACAATTATAGTACATAGCAAAGTAATTTAGAAAAGTTAAAAAAAAAGGTGGTATTTCTAAAATAATTAAAACTTTAAAAATCTAGAGTCTTATGGAGCAATTTCCTTTGTATTGAAATATAATATCTTAATATTGCACTATATTTATTATAATTCTAGCAAAAAAAAATACATATTATAATATAAATAATCACAAATACATATATATTTTTTTGGGCAGGGCCGCATGCCGTGCCCGTGGCCCAGCCCTAGGGGTGTGCATGGGCAGGGCTGGGCAGGGCAAGACCCTTGCCCGATGCCCAGCCCGAAAGATATGCGGGCTGTAAAATGCAGCCCGCTGCCCGGCCCTGCCCACTAGAAGCCCTAGACATTTTGGGCAGGGCTAATGCGGGCTGGGCAGGGCGGGCTTTTCTTGCCCAATGTTACAATTCAAGTCTTGAAATTTAAAATACTACCATATGTTTTAACAAATATCTATACTCCAGGAATTAAATAATATCCTTATTTTTTAAAAAACAAGACAATAAAAAATTATAATTAAAGCCTTAAAGTTCAAATGATTTGCATCAATCTTCACGATACAAGCTACGTTAACATATTCAATTATATTATTAACTTATGATTCAATATAATCTATAGTGTTCTATATGTCACATTCAAATTAGTATAATTTCATGATATATGAAGTAATATCAACATGAAAAAGTTAAAAGACAATTATAGTACATAGCAAAGTAATTTAGAAAAGTTAAAAAAAAAGGTGGTATTTCTAAAATAATTAAAACTTTAAAAATCTAGAGTCTTATGGAGCAATTTCCTTTGTATTGAAATATAATATCTTAATATTGCACTATATTTATTATAATTCTAGCAAAAAAAAATACATATTATAATATAAATAATCACAAATACATATATATTTTTTTGGGCAGGGCCGCATGCCGTGCCCGTGGCCCAGCCCTAGGGGTGTGCATGGGCAGGGCTGGGCAGGGCAAGACCCCTGCCCGATGCCCAGCCCGAAAGATATGCGGGCTGTAAAATGCAGCCCGCTGCCCGGCCCTGCCCACTAGAAGCCCTAGACATTTTGGGCAGGGCTAATGCGGGCTGGGCAGGGCGGGCTTTTCTTGCCCAATGTTACAATTCAAGTCTTGAAATTTAAAATACTACCATATGTTTTAACAAATATCTATACTCCAGGAATTAAATAATATCCTTATTTTTTAAAAAACAAGACAATAAAAAATTATAATTAAAGCCTTAAAGTTCAAATGATTTGCATCAATCTTCACGATACAAGCTACGTTAACATATTCAATTATATTATTAACTTATGATTCAATATAATCTATAGTGTTCTATATGTCACATTCAAATTAGTATAATTTCATGATATATGAAGTAATATCAACATGAAAAAGTTAAAAGACAATTATAGTACATAGCAAAGTAATTTAGAAAAGTTAAAAAAAAAGGTGGTATTTCTAAAATAATTAAAACTTTAAAAATCTAGAGTCTTATGGAGCAATTTCCTTTGTATTGAAATATAATATCTTAATATTGCACTATATTTATTATAATTCTAGCAAAAAAAAATACATATTATAATATAAATAATCACAAATACATATATATTTTTTTGGGCAGGGCCAAAGGGGCAGGGCCGCATGCCGTGCCCGTGGCCCAGCCCTGTCCGTGATTAGCCTTGCCCAAACATGCCCATTTTTTCTTCGGGCCATTTTTTTTTGGGCTGGGCAGGGCGTTTTTTTGGCGGGCACGGGCGGGCATACCGGGCTATTGGGCATCATGAACACCCCTAATGCCCATGACCATATGCAGTCATAGGTAATTTTATAGCATTGTATAGCAAAGGTATTATCCAAAAAAAAGAGAGAAGTAATGTTGGGATTGGCAAACACGGCCATTAATGGGTGATAAACCTGCCAACTTGTCAAATTCAGGCTGGCCAACCCATCCATAGGCCGACCACCTTAGCAGTTGGGCATGACCTTTACCAGACACTTAACCTGAATAATCAATCAACAGGCTATATTTTGGAACCCGTTGTTTAATCCTGTCGTATGAAAGCTCAAGTTACTTAGGATTAGACGGGCTAGGCTTTCCTGCCCATTCTAAATAATGATGCATATTGATACATTGTTTATATCATGTGAAGATTTTCACCAAACCTAGTAATTAATATTTTGATTTTTAAATGTATTTTATAATTTCACAATTTAAAATATTTCAAGAGAAGAAATATAAACAACACACTACAAATTTATATATCTATTTATCATTCTATATCTTCTTATAATTATTATATAATCAAACACAACATGATATGTTTTCAAACAACATTTATAATTAGATATGTCAATAATTTAAATCTCGAAATATATAATTCTGTGATGTATGAATATTACATGTGTTGTGTATGTATATTAAATATAATTATATATACTAAAATTATATATATAGATTCTGGATAAGGCCAAATATGCAGGACAACATATCTTATCTGATGCCCAGGCCGACCTCATATGTGGCCGTGTCCCAAAATACACACTTATTATTTGGACTGTTTTTTTAGAGCCGAGCTAAGCATTATTTTACCGAGTTTGGATGAGTATTGTGGGTTTTTTGGCCTCATAAACACCCCTAAAATTACCATCCCATTTGGCTTATTTTTCAACACTGAATAAGTCGTCTCCACGAGTCTCTTTTTCAAAGAAAAAAATTGCATTCTAATTTTTTTTTTTGGGTCCAGCATTCTAATTTTATTAATTACGGGTTATCAGTATCACATTTATTTTTTGGGGACGACAAAGGAGATCACCACCTTCATTTATTGGCCAGACAATAGTTGATCGATCAATAAATAATCGGATTGGTTGGAACGTACTAGTGACTAATAAACAGAGTATTACTGCCTATTAGTGCCTACATCACTAGCACTATAGTATATTCTTTTCCGCATTTTTTTATAAGAGATAATTATAATATGTGACGTGCTTTTTTGTAGGAGATATTTAAATATTGTTTCAAATTTTACTTGTTGGTTTTTCATTTTATTTTTGTTTGACTACTTATGTTACTTGTATTATTGCAGTTAATTTGTAGACATTCTTTCTCCCCTGTACATTCTCTCTTTCGCGTGAGTGAGATTATTTTTGGAAAAAATATTACTACCTTCGATCCTAATTATAAGAGCCAGTTGACTAATTTGAGGAGATTAAGAAAGTAAGTTGAGTTAGTTATTTGTCCTAAATAGATGTTGTTTTTCCTAAAATATCCTTGCTAATCAAGTGTATTGACTAAAACTTTTATTATTAGAAGGGCTATTTTAAAAAAAAATGTATAAATATGAGAGACAAAGTAGATTGGGGTCTTATATTTAGGACCAAAATAAAAGTCAAACGAGATCTTATATTAAGGAGATAGTATAATTTTTGCATATTTATTTTCTTCAGTTAATTCTAACTAATATTTCAAATAACGTAATTTAGTAACTATTTCTTATAAAAGGGAATATATGGAGTATAATACAAGAGCCTTATTTTCCACGACCAGCGCATTTATTATTTCGGAGAATGTATAAAAATTTGAAGTTGCTTTTTATTTTAATGATGACGTTATTATTTATAGAATTTCCGGGCATTTTTTGTTTACATGTCAGGATTGGCCATAACATCATGCCCCGTTCTTATTAATTTGACGGACACAGTCGATGCACACCCACACACACACACACACACACATTGATATAAGGAGGCCAATCAATTCTCATTTATTTCATGCTCTTATGTATTGATAAGATTTTTATTATGTGTTCTGGGGAAATTTATATGTTTGATCTCACATACTTAATGTTTTATTTTAAAAAAATTACGGTAAATGAATTCTAAATTAAAAAATTAAAATCATCAATGACAAGAGTTAATTAAAAACAAAGCATGAATGAAAAATGCAGATATACCATAATTTGATTGAAAATTTAAATTTTATTTACATTTTTGCATATATTTTCTCAAACAAAAGTGAGAGAATTTTCGAATGGACAATAATAGGAAACGCGGAGAGAGTGAAACAACATGCAATCGTGATCCTATCGAATTTGATTTTTTAGGTAAGAGAATGAATAAAATAATTTTTTGGGTCAACAATATTAAATGGGTAGAAATTGGAAAGGACAGAGGATAAAATAACTTATTTATATATTCAATATAATTGACCATCTCTCTTGTTGTTGTTCATCGTTAGTGAAATTTAAACGTAATAATTTATCTTTTCTTTTTCCTTTTCTGTGGTAAAATACTTTAGTTTTCTTTCGCTATAAATATATATGTCATTTTTTTTGCCAACTATATACGAGTACATCATTGGGAAAATCCTAATTAAATCCTCTTAAAATATTAAAATTCAAATTAAGGCCTACATTTTTAACAAATTCTTAATTAGGCTAGGATGCCTTATTAGGGATTTTTAAATGTTATCAAAAGACTAAAATATCTTTTTATAATTTAAAATAATATTATTTTGAAAACAAAAAATTAAACCATAAAAACTTGACATTATATAGTATTTATTTATAAAAAAAAGCCCTACATAAAAAAATTTGAAAATACTGAGATCAGAAAATCCGAATTAATTAATTTTAGAGTTATACGTTCTATTTGTACAATTTACCCAACCGGAGTATTACTTTCGGTGCTTATTAAATTAACTCTTATTAATCTAGAATGATGCCACAGCCTCTTTTGTTGACAAAATTGAAAAGATACTATATATGTAATCCTAATTTTTATTAGTTCTAGACACCATAATCACAATTTTTTTTTTGGTAGAATAGGTATAATTCTATTGAAAACAATCTTATTTGAAATATTATTAGACATTTAATGGAAGTAATTTTTTATAGTTGAGATTCAAATATTGATTGGTCAACTGTTTTTTTTTTTTTGGGTTAGATCCAATCCTACTGATTACTGAATGCTGTAGAGTACGAAAAGACAGTCCAATAATCTACCGTAATTCAAAATTCACGAGAGATTTCGCTGAATTAATTCAAGCGTGTGTTGTGCATCGTATGTGTACAATTTAACAATTAACGTGGGAAATATCTTTGGTGTCTATTAATTTTGTTTTATTTAGTTCGTCCGATTTGATTATTGTTGGTATATTCTGTTCTATAATTAATTATAAAGTGCCGCTACGAAGGTCGCTGTCCAAAAAATGTAAAACCGAAAGATTTAGAATGTCCTCGTAATTAAAGAAACCAAACCTGGCCACACCCTCAACACGATTTTAATCATACGTTGGAGCAGTAAATTAACAGTGTTAATAATAAAAGCTAGTCATATAATAAATAATTAGAAGTTAAATAACTAATTTACAGACACTAAGAAAACTAATTAAACTAGTTATCTATAAATTTTTTCATTAATTTTCTGAAATATCTATTTAATTAATTATTTTTGCTGAAAACTACTCATCATAATTTTATAAAAAAGTACAATTAACGGGAATAGTTTGAAGAACAGATTATAAACCTGTGAGGCAAGTAGATTGGGATTTCACATTTAAAACCAAATCAAATTCCTCTGTTAACTTAATTAGAGGGGTGTGCGATAAATAATCTAGAAAAAATTACTACTAATTATGATATGGTTGGAATAATTGGTAGGAAAAAAAAAAGACACGGCTAGAATAAAGTATCTTAAATATGAATTTTTTCCTTAAATTAACGTTTTTTTTTCTGCGTCCTTAATGTGAAAGAATCAATAATAAAACCGTGGAAACCTTTTTCAGTGACCAAACATTTGTGAAATGAGAAACTGTTACCTCAAAAATCTAATTCCATGTGCAAAGCAACCAAACGGCACCGTTTATGGTTGCTTCTTCATTTGCTTTGAAGATTCAGTCCTGTTTGATCACACATTATATTTGGGCTCAAGTCTATGGAGGCCTGGCTAGTAGGTTTCCCTCTTAGTTTGATGATTTGTGGGCCGCCGAGAGAACATAAAATAATGGGATTTGGTGAAATTTCATTTAGAAGCTGTTTACCTCAAACGAAGGTATGAATTCTCACTGAAATATTTAGTACTTAACAGTACTTCAAATAAATTTTTTTTAAAGAATGATACATGTATTTAATAAAAAGAAATAAAAAAATTACAAAGTGAAAAATATTTCTTATATATATCCCTTGGCAAAAACAAAAAGACATGGATGAATTACCATTAAAGAGCCTTGTTCTAATTTACCTCATCAAATAACAGAATTAAAAGAAGCAATTCCTCAGAGTGGAGCGAGTTTTTTCAGAAAGTGCAGATTTTTTCACTTGTGTGTTTGTAACTAATGAATTTGGATCATAATTCTTCATTCATTCTAATTTCTTAAAAAGCCAAAAAAATCGAAATTATGCGGACAAATCACGAGGACTTTCCCACTGTTGTAAGAAAGAGTCCTCAAAAGTAATTATGCACGTTGTTTTACATTTTATACATTTTTTGACGTTATGTTTTCTCCATCTAGAAATTTCAATACTCATTTCAAATGCAAATTTTCCAGATCCTTCCCCGGCTTGAGCGCCAATCGGGCAAGGCGCGTAAAGAAGAAAAGTTGCAATCTATGAACAACTTTAATATTTATTTATTTATTTATTTTAATTATTATGGTTTAGGTATGATTTGCTTTTTCCAGTGTCTTCTTGCTTTAATGATCACTTCGCTTTCTTCACGCTTTTCCTGATTTATTGTCTTCCTAAAGAGACTGACACAACATATACTTAAATCCAATTAACACTTCACTCCAAAAAAAAAAAAAATCCAATTAACACAAAATAAACTAACACTATCTTTTTTGGGTACTTTCTCCCATTTTCAACTTAAAAAATATTTGGTGGAGGTGGACTGATCACTTCCAGAGACCCAGCTTATAAGTAAAAAAGTGTTTGGATAGAAATCAAACCATAGTTTTAAAAGTATTTTTAAGATAAATATATAAAGAAGTTTGTTTCGTTTTATAAAAAAATATTTCTGAAAAATATTTTTGGGTGCTTCCAAACACTCCTAAACATTTCTTTACGTCCTACACAAATTAATATGACGGGTGCGTGGGTTTTGTCTTTTTTTTGGCGCGTCTGAGCGAAGGCTAATAAAAAAGAACGGTGCTTTCTGCAAATTTTATCATAACTTTCCCTTTTCTTTTTAGCTTTCCGCCTTCCTTGTTTGAATGTTTTTTCTATTTTAAATGTCCCACTAGCTGCATGCAACATGTCATCACTGATGACCCAAAAATGCAGCACCGGTGAAAATAATAACTATAATTAATTGTAGTCTTGTAGTCATGACATGAAAAAGCAATTATTATTATTATTGGCACTTCAAATTAAGATTATTAATAATCATAATAGTTAAAATAAAATAAAAAAAAACGTTACGCATTTACCTGCCATATCAAGGGTCTTAACTATTAAGTAATTATCCTTCTGTGGAGGACATAGAACTGAAGATCATATCTAACAACGACCTTAAAAAACAAAAGCATGGAATCTAAAGGTATCCATTAACATTATTACCTAATAAACATCTCCACTTTGACGAAAGAAGCAGAAGAAGAAGGTTTTGTGTGACTATGGGAAGAAGAAGAAATATGGTTATATATATGTAAAAGAGATCATTTTGACTTGGAAGTGCAGCGCGAGGGAATGTAAGTGCCATTCATGGGATGAAACCTGAGTTTGCAATTCAAATGGCAAGCGAATTTAACAGAACCCAAAGGGCCAACCCTCCACTGAGTTCTGGCATCTCCTTTGAGATCAAAAGCGATCTGATTCTGCTTCCATGCCTGGTTTATTAGCTCCATCTGATCAGGAGTTAACGGAATCGACGAAGACTGAACCACATAATTCAGATCCCTCGAACTGTTCTTCGGAACCTCAAACGAGTCCGCCACGAGCATCGCGATGCCCTGACCCTGGAACGTCAGGTTGAACCGGATATCGGAGAACGTCGCGTGAGCCTTCGCATTCCCGTTCTGAGCTCTCACCACGATGGTAATCTGTGTCTGCATAAGACCTGCATAGTCGTTTCGGAGGAGGTCTAGATTACCGTTGGTGACGCTGATCACCGGAACCCTAGGGTGGATCACGAGGTAGCCGATGAAGACGACGATGCCGGCAATAACGACGGCGACGGCGATGATGGTGCAGATGATGGCTAAGAGCCAGATTAAGGGGTGAGTGCGGCGGCGAGCGCCGTCATGAGCGAGTTTTTTCTTGAATTGGTGGGGATGAGGAAGTTTGGGAGGCATGGAGGTGGTGATGATGCTGACCACACAGGGACGGCATCAACGACGTCGATTGAGGAAGAATCAGAAGGCTAGCTCATGCTTTTGTTTTGTGCCTTTCTTGTGAATTTTTATGGTGGAGGAGGAACTGGCCTCCGCAAGCTTGCCAAAATTTTGGTTCTTAACTCCAATTGGTGGGAACCTTTCAGTATCTTCTTTTCCCACTCCCAAAGCATAACCTGTCTTTTAAAATACAAATTCCTCAAACATTTTGTTAATTTTTTCCTTAACACGAAGCACATGACGCATTTGATATTTTAATTTTTCATGCTTTTTTGTCTGGAAAAAACTGTTTTGTAGGTACTTATTCCTTCTCTAAATTTCTAATTTGATGTGTTTTTCTCTTTTAATTAAAATTTTTATTTTTTTTTCCTCCTAGCACCATTACTTCATATAACTTTGCTTTGTGTTGGGAAAAAAAACTTTGCTCTGTAGCACTGCTAGTTTTTGTACGGATGCTAATAAAGTAAATTAAAGATTTTATTAAGGAAAAAGCACATAAGTTGGCAAAAAATAAAAAGGAAAAATTACAAATAAAAACCCTAATATGTAAATTGTGATTTGGGACTCTGAATTTGGAAAATAACAAATGAGGACCCGGTCTCACTTTTGTAAATATGAAATGTGGGTGAAATGTCTGAAATACCCTCAGTCAGACAAGTTGACCATAAGAAATGATAAGTTCACTTAAGCGAATGATAACTTTAGTAGACCAAATCACAACTTGAAGGGTATGCCAAATGACGAGTTGATTATGAGAAATAACAAGTTTATTTTAACGAATGACAATTTCAGCAGACCAAATTACAATTTGGTTGAGGGACATTTCAGATATTTCACCTACATTTTATATTTGCAAAAGTGAAATTAGGTCTTATTTGCTATTTTTCAAATTCAGAATTCCAAATCACAATTTTACATATTTAAGGGTCTTTGTTTGTAATTTCTCCAAATAAAAAAAAACACAAACACTAAATTAAAAATTGAAAAAAAGCATAGGTATATCAAAAGTGATTTTCTCTTTTTATAATCTGAGTGGTAGTTAGTACCCGATATTTTTTCTTTTAAGAATCAAATTTTAATTCCGGAATAAAATATGAGTGAAATCTGCTTGAGTGATGAGTGTAACGAGACTACACCAACTAAGTTGTGAGCTTCCTGATTCATCGACGGCGTGTTTTGTTACAAATTTTATATATTTACATATAAATAGTTTTTTTTTTGGCCAGGACATGTAAATAGTTGTTTATCTTCTGCATCCATTTCTTTTTAAAATTAACATTTCTCAATTTTGGCAATATTTATTTTTTAATTTAGATTCCTTATAAATTACACGTGCCAATTTTTTTTGGGGGGGGGGGGGTAAGAGAAATAACGCAGAGCTTGGTGGGAATTATTCTTTTGACTCATGGACCAACAAGGATGCTATCTCTCGATAATATTATTTGTTGGAAATGGGGAATGCTGTCAAAATGTTTCACATAAGAAGATGAAATCATCCAAATGGAAAACAAAAATTGGAAAGTGAAGGCTGATTGCGTTGGGTCCCATTAGAAGCGCAGCAAGCACGGACTGTCCGCTTCAAATATTTCAAACTAGGTTTCACGAAGCCGAACAGATTAGCATCCTTCAGGCTACTTGGCTTTATCTACTTCACCCACTGATCCCGCGACAACGCATATTTCTAGATTTTATTTTTCTATTTGTGATGAAAATCGAACTCATTATTAACGGGAGATATTCTTCCGGTTTCTTTGAGTTGCAACATTGGGATTCAGCCACATCTTGCCATTTTATTTTTGTAGATGAAGCAAGCTTATCAACAGAACTACCGTTTCTTTTTGAAAATAAAATTATATAATCAAGACTTAGAATCAAAATATCATACTGAGTGTAACATAATTTTTAGTTTCAAAGAATTAATATTCGTTATTCACTAAAAGATGTTCTTTGCGAATCGTGCTTCGACCAAAATACCTTGCCAATCTCCCGCTGTAAAGTACACATTTATGCACTTCAAATACTCCCGCTTCCTTAATCCATCCGTTAGAACCTGTGCCCTTCTGCAGCTACAACTTCTCTCCGCCATTGAAGAGGGAAATGGTACCCTTTTTTTTTTTTTTTTAAATAAAGGGCAGCTTCAAATAACTAACTAGTTTAATACATAAAAGCAAACATTCCTCCACAAGATTAGCAAATAAATATACATTTCAATGAAGATGCTTCTGTGTAGTTCAACCAGCTTCTGAGTAATTTCAAGGCTCATCGCTAACTGTCCCTTGGAGGGAGGGATCCAAAATCATCATCAGCGCCTCAAGTCAGGGAAGCCGTAGATCTTGAAAATCAGGATGTAGCAGAAGGATCTTGCGGCTGCACATTTCAAAGAAAGGGAAGGCATTAATGAGATGCCATTCGTCACATGTACTCTCTTAATCTACCCAAGATTTTCAGGGGAATCCATGTTTTAATATAATTCGTACAAGTCATTGCATAGAAGTTGAAAGTTAAGCCTATAAATTATGAATATTGTGATATATTAAAATTTTTAATAGATACATAAATGATATTTTTGAGTTTTCCTCTCAACTTCAAATACGTTTCTACTTTAGAAACCTATCTGGTTTTCTCGGCTATTCTGCCGAGTAATTCACCGTCCTCAGGATTCACAATGAAGGGATTCTTACAATGACACGGTTTCAAACTTGGGCGAACTCATGCTTACACTAGCATGCTTTCAGGTTAACGATTTCTCATGCCCAATACTCAGCAAGCAAATTTTCCCAAATTTCCCATAAAACTGTTTTCAAGTCAGGCAAACGCACATTCATACTGGAGCTCAGTTGCACTTACACCCATAAACCTAATTGCTTAGCAAGAACTATTTCCGAATTCCCAAATTTTATCGTATTTTATTGAGAGATTTATTCCTTGCTTTCAGCCTCCAAGTTTTTCAAGCTTTTTTCACAATGAAAAATGAGCGAAGTGACAATGAAGTTTTTTTTTTTTTTGGCCCCATTATTAAAAGCTTACTAGAGTGGTTCTCCTTTTCCCTTTGGAACCATAACATACCAGTGGCAGGTATATTCATATATTACTCTATCTCTAAAGTTTAAACCCCTATTCCTATAACAGCAATTGATTCCCACAGTATACATAATATATAGTTGAACCTGTGCACCATAACTCGATGGACATAATATTGCCACAATTTGTATTTTGTAATTATAATTTATGATTACAGGAGTTATTCACCAACATTAGTTTCAGTCATAATTTGCAGTATAGGTGTTACCTTAGGCTTCAATATCTTTTGGCTGTCGCTGAAGTATTGATTTGGATGGTTAATCCCCGCATCACATTGCTTACCATGGATAGCTTCAAATGTCAGGGTGCAAGCCAGCTACACGAACGACATCCCATATGGTCGGACATCAAGTTCCAAGGATAGCAAGAGAATTGAAATTATAAGCAGCCGATGCTGTTGAGGTTTACCTGATAATGTCTATTTCGTACTTTGTCCATTACGTCTTCAAGTGTTCGACCATTCACCCCCATTCTGTTAATAGCAGCTCTAAGATTCTCCTCACTAACAAATACAAATGGCATCAATTAAATATCAAGTCATACACAGGTCCCAAAAAGATCACACGTTTTTAAAAGATAAACAAGAAAGGGATTGAACAAAATAAACAATTTACAGTTCGATATTAAACATAACATTAGATGTTGTCTCATTTACTGAATTTATTGAATAAACGAATGTTGGGTCTCTCGCAATAAATTAATCTCACGGAACGGTTGACAGCTAAGCCGGGTTTAAAAGAGAGCACGGGCAAGTCGGGTAGAGCCAAGCTTTATACTAGGCTTCAGCATCACACCGCTAACATCGGATGAAGCAAACAGCAATTCAATTAATTAATTAATCTTCTCATCACTTGGGAATTGGCTTGTAGCTTACTCCACAGAAAAACACTGAAAAATTCGAACTTTCAATTTATCTAGAACCATCGACTTATTAGTATTAGCCGTGAAAATAAATCTTGCAACACATGAAATTAATATTATGATGCCCTGATAATGCACGATTTATATAACTCGAGAAGAACTTTTTTCTTTCATTGCAGTCATGGATTAATTATACAAGAAATGTCAGGTAAGTTTACATGCTAAAATGCATAGGAAAACCAAAGGTGCTCGTCAAGCAAGAGAAATAAATATTATGGTTCAGTGAAAAGCATCATATAACATTAATAGATAAACTACTTTAGCTCAACAAGATAGAATTTCTCAGTTCTCACCCTAAAAGCCAGAAACTTGTTGAATCAGTGATCGAATCCACCTGATGGGCACCAAGGCCCATTTCATGAACTTGGTTGGCAAAGCTACACTATACTATTTTTTTTAATGAAAGCTAAACTATCCATATGAAATCTGGAATCAGTAATAAAAGTGACCTGAAGTGTCGATAGGGGCAACCATGATGATCTCCAACACCAGGAGTTGATGAAATAATTTTTTGACAAGAATAGGGACTATAATCCTGCAACATCCATTAAATACTACTCGTTCAACTTTGATTGACCATGTATAGAAACAAGCATAAGTGTAAGTTTTCAGATTAAATCTTCAAGTGAAGCAAGGACAATCATAACTCAAGTCATTGGCAATACACAGACTGGAAGACAAACTTGTATCCAGACAATTCTAACCCCCTCTTGCGTGAAGGTTAGCATGCTCCAAATTTTATAATGGACCAAGATACTCGCTCTTCAAAAGAATAAATGCAAAGGCGTGCAGGTCAAATTCTTCAAATGCAAATGTTTTAGAAGTCGAATGGTCGATGCTAAGTTACAAGCAATCTGTGCGTGTGCTGGGAGATGGGCTAGTATATCTAGTAAAAAGAATTCATTAATCACTATTTGGTCAAAATTAATGACCAAGATTACTGCAAAAGCCATTGTGGTTGACTATGAATGTGCGATAACATTTTGTTGAATTTTGCAATGATAGGTATGTTAGAGCTAACAAAAAGTGCTGACCAGGCCAGCTCTCATGGGCTCAAGGCCCATAAGCATCTATGCCTGGCTTGTATTATTATTATTATTATTATTTTTTAACAAAAAGCTTCCCATTGTCATGATACATATATATACTCTGAAGAACCAAAAATAAATGTCTAAAGGACCAAGCTAAACTCCAAACTGAATAATAGAAATACAAGTCTTAAACGACAAAATATAAATTATTTTAAAGTCCAAATTTCAAATCCAAAATTAAATATTCTTTAGTCCTTATCTTCATCATCTAAAAATAAAATACCGCACCCTTCCTAAGAAGGCCACTCCGAAAGTTGGAAAAAAAGAGGTTTAAATAGGTGGCACCGAGTCCTTTTTTAAGGACTTAGAAAGGTCAGGCCAAAAAGCCATTTGGCATTAAAAGACGCCAATTTTGAAGGCCAGGCCCCAAAAAAGGGATTAAACAAGTAGCCCAACGGGCCTGGGCTTGTACTGCCAGCTCTAGGTATGTTTCACATGTGATATATATATATATATATATATATATATTTTATGACTTAGAGTATCCTCAAGTCACTTTGGGTTTGAGACTAATCTCTGTCGGGTTGAGAGCGTTAAGGTTGAAGCCCTCCCAACAAGTGCACTTTCTAAGATTTGAATTTATGTTATCCTCTTTACAGAGGTGAGACTGCTTACTATCTCAACCAACAACTTGTTAATTCGAACTTATATCTGGGTGCCCGTGTGAATATTGCCCTTACTAGTTCTGTAGAATATTAAATTCCAAAATGTAACCAACGAGTTCACAACTTACAGTTCTCTTTCCTTCCTTTCCATAATTATGGCGTATGCTGTATGCATACTCTTTCTCAAACCTCTCCAGACCAACCTACAACAGAGTAATTAATTATCGAACGTAAACTGACAGAAATAACGCATCACATATGAAAGTACAAGTGCAAGCATCGTATTACCTTGTGAGAGAATTCATGTCTCCAAAATGCAAGTGCATCATCCAGATTCAAACCAACACCCTTCATGTATCATTTGAGGAAAAGAAAAATGATAAGAAAAATAGAATGCCAAAAAGGAAAAATGGCACATAAATTGGGTGTAGATGAATTGAGAAAATATCTTGCTAATTTTGCCATTGCTAACCTAACATGTTCAACCACAAGACATTCAATTTTTGGGAGGAATATCCAAATTCTATCTTTGAAATTGTCGATATAAGAACCCATATTAAGAAACCATGATCTCACCATCAAACCTTGATCGTCAATTGGGGGGGGGGGGGGATGAAACCCTGACATCACCATTCAATGTGCAAACAGCAATTATTTTGGTTTTTAAACAAAGAACTGCATGTTTCGTAACGTATATATCTTCTTACGGACAGGAAACTAGAAAGCACAGCTTTCGCTATGATTCCTTCCAATCATAAAAATTGCTCCCACCCAGGAGGGGAAACAGAAAACTAGAAAAGATACAAGGATTGGCTGTATAATGGTGTCCAACTAATCAACATAGCAAAGAAACAGCATGTGGAATGTCAAGCCTTATGAACTAAACCATGCCATCACTCATAACTTTCTAGAATACACTCAGACAGGTAGTCAATGCAACCTTCAGAAAGAGACCTAGTTGCATCCTCCCTCCGTGCTTTAAATGGTGATCCTCTCTCAGCTGCATTAAATAAGTATAACATCACGTGAAAATGAGACCGAAAGGAATTCTAAACAGAAGAAGAGAAACAGAAAGAATAAAGAAATTATGAACATGTAGAGTGGTAGCATGATTATGGAACTAAGTCCAACCTTTTCAAATAGATGACGCATGCACAATGGAAATGAGCTCTTGGCAACTTGATCGATGTCTTTTAATGATATCTGAGCATACTCTCTTGGCTGCAGAGACACTCAACCAAAGTGAACACCATAATCTAATATAACCCACTAGTGATTGAAATAGACGAACATATGGCATGAATCACCTGAGAATAGTCAGGACCTAAATAACTTGAGCACAGGGCTTCCACAATCTACACACAGAAAACTTGTCAACTTCAACACTAATAAGGAATTATTAAACGTACAATGTGCTAACCAGACTTACAGGAGTCAATCTATCTTTCTCTTGCTCTCGAATTGTAGATGTCCATTTTCTGCAACAAATAATTTAAACTCGATTTTAAATTAAAAAGTTACGCTTAAAGTTGCTGAGAATATAAATGAGGATATTTACTTTTATGCAACTAGACTCATGCAATGATACAAGATAGTAACATCTTCCCAAAGGGACGGGAATTAGTTTACAGTTCACCAGCCAGGAAAGGCAGAAACTTATCTATTTTTCTACTAATTTGGCATAGTGATAGGCAGGAATCAGAACAGTAAAGTGTCAGGGAAACGAGTTTAGGAGAAGATTTACTGTTTTGAGCGAGCACAAATTCAGATACAGTGCACTGTAATCAATAAACTTCAGTCAATAGATCAGAAACCTGTTTCAATAAACATTTCGTATTGCCAAAGGTAACAAAAGTATCCTTCAAATTTTAGGAAGACAGCGAAATACATGTGGTAGAGAGATTCAACCTTTTAATAGATAATTAAAATGCAGTGAAGCAAACAAAGGAGAATTTTAAAAAACAGGAAAAAAAAGAAAAAGAATATGTTGACAAAAGCTATGCTTTTCTTTCACCAAGCTTATTGCTTACATATATCTTCAGATAAGATAAATTAATAGGTTTTAAAAAGAAAATCATGAGAAAAGGTTAACTACGAATGTTTAATCAAACCTGTTTGTGAGTGTAAGTGCCTTGGACAGCTGACTGCGGAATAGTGTGGCTACCAATGAGACAACCTATGAAACAAGCAGAGAATTGTAGAAAAGATTTCTTTCAACCATTAGCCCTTGCCTTCAAAGAAAGACCGAAGAGACAGCAACTGATGCAGAAAAATAAATAACCAGAATTTATAATATCCAACCTGATTCATTCCAACATAAGCATAACCTTGATTTATAAATACTTTCCGACCAGCCACAAGCTCTGGAACTTCTTCAAATGGTACCTTCATTGGGATGAAAAATAAGTTAAGCTAACAAAGTAAGCAAGAGAGGGGCAGGGCTAGTCAACATATGAAGCGAGATGTCAAGCAAAAAGTATGAGAATCAGACAGTTAACAGGATGCTCTACATTTTGCTAGAGTTTCTGGCTACACATCCACTGGTATGACCAATAAGTTTCATGGTAGATTCACGCTTTTTTGCCTTATTTACCAAGAGCATGGAGCAGGAAATATGAAAATACAAAAATCATTTATTGGATTTGTATTTCTATGAGAATAAAGGTCATTTTATCCCAATATACAAAAAATTAGATACTGTAACTACGTAGCTTCAATTGTAGCCTAAGATCTATTGATTTGTAAGACACAGGTCAAAACATGGAGAAAAAGGGGGAAAAAAAACATACCTTGTAGAATATAGTATCCTCTGCAAAGAGAAGCAAAAGAAAATGCAAACGCATTAGATTTAGATGTCATAACAACAACAACAACAACAACAACAACACAACAACAACACAGCAACAATAATTTGGATTAAGTTATGAACTTCAAAAAAGGAAGAAATGGAAAAAGACTTTAAAAGTCCTAGACTTCTCTTTTGCGTAGGAACTTGCAGGACGTATATCCCACTAGAAGAATTGTCAATAAATATATGCAGTAATCTATTCATGCAGATGCAAGCAAAGTCCAAAAACCAACTGAATATTTAGCAACAAATAGTTAAATCTTACGCTGTCCACCTCTAACATGGTAAAATAAGCAACGAAATCAATACTCAAAAGGTAAATGGTGAATGGGGTGTGAAAAAGAAAGAAAAAGAAAAAACAAAGTTTTGCTCCTACTGTCAGGTAGAGGCTGGCCAATGGACCGTGCAACTTGTTCCAATTTGTCCTTCACACTCTGAAAATAACAACTTCATGTCATCATAGGTTCTGAGAGGCATGTTGCATCTATAGAAAACTGTAAGCATCCACTTCATTTGCCAAACTTGTAAAGGTTAAAGCCAAAAAAAAAAGAAAAAAAGAGAGACAAGTAATTACCTCAAATTCCACATGGCTAACAGCCTTGTAAGGAAGGTCAAATTCTGCCATGATTGCTCTCTGTGAATTCACAAGAAAAGTACATGACAAATTAACATTTAGGGTTGAAATGCAAAATACAATACATGTTATCTAAAGTGATTGTACCTGAGCTTCAGCATTTTCACGACGAAATCGATAGCGAAATAGTGAAGTTTCCATAGATAGGAACCATTTCCTCAAGTCCTCACTAGAGAGATAAAGGTGAATATTTTAGTAGATAAGGAATAGTGTTAAAAAAATTAACTAAATAAATTAGATTTATTTAACAATTAACTAAATTTAAAGGATTTCAATAGTTGGTTGTGCTAGACTAAGGGTGGCATTAGTTATGAGCGTGCTTCTTGCTTAGTTTTTCAATTATGACATCCAATGCTGGCACATGTGCTGAAAATGTGAGATATGACTAATGTAAACACATGCTAAATTGCATCCAGTATCACCATGCAAAGAGAGTGCTAATAGTTTCAAGCCTCCATCCCAAGCAATAAAATTCAATTACTGAGAAGACCCCATTCATGTCAATCAATTCCCTTTTTTTTTTTTTTAAAATGTCAATCAAATCTTATAATGACAACTACAAAGCATGCTTACAATCACATAAATAAGAGGCATATATAAAAAGATGTGCAATAAAAGTAGAAAAGGGGGACTAGGGGCTCACGTTCGGCAATAAACAAGCCGTAGAACAAAATGAGATATCATATCTTTATTTACAACTTCAGATGCCTGTTGATGCCTCATATGTGCTTTCAAGAGATTGACTACCTGCATAGAGGAATTCCATGGTAATGACCGGTATGATTGGAAAACCGAATAGTAAAATGATGATAAATACGAGATTTTACTAATTGTTCCATTTCTTCTGGTTTCTTTCCCCGAGATAAACCATCTGAAATCCCCTTGAGAACTGCAACACACAAGAATAACCATCAACCACACAATTTTTACCAGACTAAACTCTTGTTTCTGGAGAAAAAACACTTCACACTCTTGCTAAGTACTGATGAAAATGTCGACGATTTGATGCTTGTTCAGTACACTGTTTCAAAACAATTTAGTCGCTAGCGAATTTTAATACCGCGTCCTTGAATTAGGCTCAAGAGCTTCTTCCACTTCACCACTGAACTCAATTATCTTATGCCAACAAACCAGTTCGCTTGTTCTTTAATAGTTCATTTCTGATATTTGATCATGAAACCGCAATCGCAGCACCTAAAATCAGTTGAAGACGTTGTAGATCGGCAATGCTATCCAAATGCAAAAGCCTAGACACTAAACTCGCCGGCATTCCAAAGAGAACATATGCGCATCGGTAGATCACTGGGATTCAAAGAAGAGAAAAAAACAAAAAAAAAGTAGACGGAGAGAACTTACCTCGAAGACGATCCATGGCGTATAGCTCGAAATCCTCGAGCCTGACTTCAAGCGGCGGGGCAGAACGATAGAGTGGAAGGGTGTTAACAGCATCGTTAGTGGAGATATTCCGATGGACGTGAGATCGAACAATTTCCATATTTTCTGTCAAACAGTAAAGCAACTCTTGCCGGACGGTGCTTCACTCTTCCCAACCGAAGCGCCAAAGGATAGACTGAGGGACAAAATGGCGGGAGAGCTCGTCTGTACGGTCATTTTAAGGCGGGAGAACTTGCAAATAATAACAACAATAACAAAAGAGTTCTCTTTTTTCTTTTTTTTGCCGAACAAAAAGGCGTTCTAGAGACTTTAGACTTTGGTTTAGCCTGAATACACTCACTATTTTTCATGTGATATAAAAATTCATGGAACGCCAATTATTCTTGAATCAGCTACATTAAATTTGGAAATCATCTTATTATAATATTTTTTGTTACATTTCGTTGGTCAAAGATATGTTTCAAATGTTTTATTTTATTTCATTTTATAATTATTCACAATCATCATATAAATACATGCATATTGTAAGAATTAATAAGTTAGTGGTGACATTAATGATATTGAGGTAACATTAGTTTTTTTCCCCTGATTCAAAAGGCAAGCGTAAGCGTTTACAGCTTAGCAAATAATTATAATTGTTGCAGGATCATTCATCTTGTCGTGCTTAATTTGAGGACACATTAAGTTTTATTCTAGTTGATTGTTTACTCTTCCTATTTAAAATTATCCAACCCTAAACTTTGCCCAATTCATAATTTAATGCTGAATTCAACAAACAAAAGAAACTTAAAGACGTTAATCTGTACTTTTACTGCCAGGTGCGACAGTTGCTCACCTCACATAGTTCTTTCAATTGTTTGTAATTCCAAATATAGAGTTAGACTTTATCGTTGGGTTTTTATAATTTAAAAAAAAATGGAAAACCAATATCTTTTTGTGGCATTAAATTCTGTTTCATTTGAAATAGAAAATATGATTAAAAAAATGATTGCGGAAATGCAATAAAATCTTGCTCTTAATGTAATTACTTATTTTTAGTATAAATTACACACATTTAGATGCAGAAAAATATTAAATATAAAATATTTGAATACTCTCATTATTGACAAACTCAGCATGTCATGCACAACAATGCCAAGTACATGTGAGATTACGAAAATTAAACTTGCCTAGATGTTTTCCCTAACATTAAAGGAGGAACATTTAGATGTTCAAATTCATTGAGCCTAAATTAAAAATTATTTTAAATAATTTAATTTCAATTCTCAAAAACACCTCGATAAAAAAAAATCTATATTATTGACAGTACACATTCATCAACCATCACAAAATGTTAAAATAAAAAAATCCCCACTAGTTCTGAGGAATGAGGACAAAATCGATTACCATATACAAGAATCAAAGTTTCAGTCCCCCCCCCCCCCCAAAAAATCTCATTCGATTTTATTTGACAGACTTCGATTTAACCTACTTAGTTCGATTCTAGAGACTCCTATCTCAAACATCTGAGCCGACCATCAATGAACTAGAACTCAGAGTGAGCGACTCAAAAAGGATATAGATGCTGTTAGAAGTATGATGCTCTTAAAGCAACATCTAATAAAATGCAGGTAACAAAAACCATCAAAGCACAAATAAGTAGCTGGAGACAAATGATCAGATGATATGTAATAAAAGCGGAAGGGCGAAAATAAAACAAAATGGCAGAAAAGGCACAACATGTAGGAACCATTGACACAATTCAGACCCACAACTTGATACAACAAAATCAAGTGTTCATTTACAAATTGAAGAATATCATCTCTATATTATACAACAGAACTACAGTTTTACAATTTCAAGCATCCATGCTTTATAGGGCATAACCAATAATGGATCAAATGAACAACAAAACTGTTAACAATGCATGCCCAGACGACCTTGCTGATCAAGCCCTGCTTTGAGATGGAAAAAAGGGGCGAGGGTTGAGGGAGATAAAATGGCAAATGGCATTGATGCCTGAGCGCTGCATATGCACCAGCAAAGAACTTACCCAAGGTACAAGCGCAGGATATCCCAATAAAAGGAGCTAACACACATTTCATTGAAATCAGAAGTAAGGTCTATAAATCCTTCCGAAGCATATTGTGCAATATAATAGTGTGGCATTAACCGAAAGGGGGAGCCTAAAAAGAGGTGCCTCAACTGCATTCCAGTTTAAATGCGCTATTTTAACATTGAGCAAGGTCTTCCTTGTGCATGCCAAATCATGTCCTACGCAATCACAAGGTAGTAATAAATAAAAAAAACAGAGTGGGCTTCTCTCCCCACCTCTCTCTGAGAGTTTCTTCCGTTTCCCTCCTTGTGGAAGTTTCTCAGTGCTACTCCCTCTCTCCAATGTAAGTTGAGAAAGTGGTTGTTTAGTGTGGACATGTGTTTAGGAGGGACAGGGTTTCTTTTTCTATTCATCATGGGTCTTGGTGATGTGTGGCTACAATCAAGATGGAGCAATCCCTGCTGACTAGAAGATGGCAATAGTGCAAAGGAAGAGAGAGCATAAACCTATAAGTAAATTATGGAACCCCAGAGCTCTCTTCAATGTCGCAGAGAAGGCATGTGCTTTTATTCCATCTTGATTTGAAATTATTGTTGGTGGACATGGTTGGTATTGAGAAGGCATGTACTTTCATCCTATCTCAATTGATTTGAAATGATTGTTGATGGACTTGGTTGGTGCTGCCTAAATCTAGTTGAGTAGGTTGGGATTGTTTAAAGGTCCTCATCAGACTCTCGTGGTTGATGTATCATCATTGCTTGTGATGGTGACTTTATATAGGCTGCTTTTATTGCATGGAATTCATGAGTTTGCTCTTCCATTAGTAGTAGTGTTACTTATCGAGATGGAATCATTGAGGTAGCTTTGTGAGCCCTCATCCTTATCTTTTGGTAAGGTTGCCAAAATCTGAATGTTCTCTCCAATAATGGCATGACTGGCTATCTACAACTTCCTCAGGGTTAGGGTTCGCTTAGAGCCTTTGCTCTTGAGGGTTGGACTGTTGTCCTTGTAAACTTAAGTTTCTCATGATAGTATATTAATGGGTTAAAGTGCAATCCACCTTTAAAGTATCCAAACAAGTGCAACTGTAATCCTTACATTTCTCTTAGGTGCAATTTCTTCCCCGATGTATCTTATTTTGGTGCACACCATCTTTGACAATTTTATCAAACAACATTGCATTGGCTCACAAACCATATCACATGTAAGATATGGCTGGAGATGTTCGAGGCTTTGACTGAGATATTCATGAATTGAGAGGCCTATCAAACCCTATTAAATTTGTGATTATGAGAATCTCCTCTGGCAAGAAGGAAGTGAGACAAGGTAGGTAGAGCACAATAGTAGAATCCTCATCATTCTTATCAGCAAGCATGAGAAGAGGAGTGATTATATTAAAGGTGGTGCGAAGTCAGGGTCCAAAGATACTTAAAGGTTTTACCACCGCAATCTTTTGAATCCTCGATGAGCCTCATGAAGCGAAAGCAATCCCCGGAGAAGATTCTATAGGTGCTATAACTATTAGGGGGTATGTGTTTAATGAGCAATCTTTTATACCTTTTATACACTCCAGCTCTAAGCATAATCACCCTTCTTCTAATTCTTGTCACCGACAACGATGAGGATTATGTTGCTCCACTTACCAGGTGTTCAACTTCCTTCTTGTCAGAATGAACTCCCACAATTGCAAGTTCAATAGGATTTGGTTAGGCTTTTAACTCAAATATTTTAGTCAAAGCTTCCAACATCTCCATTCAACGTGTCTTCAACCAGATCTTATGTGCAACAAGGTTCCTATGCTAATAGAACATTCTTAACACTATTTGGCAAAACAGCTAGTGATTGTGCAAATTGCATCAAGATAAAACACGTTAAGGGATAAATTGCATCCAAAGAACGTAGAGAATTACAATTGCACATGTTTGAATACTTCATAGGGGGATTGCACTTTAACCCTATATTAACTATTCCAAGCAAACATGGTTTCACAATGTTCTCACTATGAGAGCAAACTCGCCCTAAGCATGGAAATAAGTATTGTCAAGGACAAGTTAATCCTAACACGCTAAAGAATGTTATCTATCACATTCCAATAAATGTGAACAAGTAACAGGGGAGCTTATATAGAAATGACAATAAGTTGACAATCATACACTGATTATCAATTCTCGAGGCAACTTTAGCAGTTGCCTTAAGTATGCTCACATTCATGATCACAATGTTGTGAGAACAACAACCCCAATCACTTCCATGCAAAACAAATCAACTACATTTCATAAACATCCCTATCTGGAAGGTCATCTCATTCTCAAGTAGCAAAGTGATGCCAGCTTCAGAAACCTTCACTCTCAAGCAAAAAGCAACTGACACTTAAACCAGAATATTTACATTTATGCAGGAGTTCATTAGGAAAAGAATCAACAGGAAAGAATGAAAGGAGGACCAGGTGTTCGTGGAAGTGAAACAGGATGGACATATGGAGCTTGTAGAACACTCTTTTAAAGATGGATCCAAGATGGCCAAGAATAAGAAGGCCACCATGCCTTCAAAAATGATTCCCCATGAACAAAAAACTAAACGTAAAGAAAATATAGTGAGTTATAGTGTTATATATTACACTAACATACGAGCTCTCCGCCTCTGATAGAGAAGATCATATCTGTCTCGTCCACTTCTACCTTCTCTATAGAAAGCATCTTTCAACCTCCTCATAGTTGATTCATATATATTAACGTTTCTGTCCAACATGTCTTCTGCAGACCTTCTCAACTCTGGTAACCTATCTAAGCTACACAGACCCAAAAGCAACGCATTAGCACTTTCATCAAGTGGCTTGACATGATTATCAACCATGTAACTCCCAATCTCGTTCGCTGCTTCAGGGTCATCACAATCAAAAAACATTGTGATGGCTGCCGCACAATTAGAATGCGTTGGCGGGCATTCATTCTTGATCATCTCAGTAAAGAACCTTTCAGTTGGACGAACCTTTTTGTTCTTCACCAAGCATTCAAAAATCATGTTATAAGTTAAAGAGTCAGGAAAAGCGCCATGGAAGACCATCTCATCGAGTAGCTGAAATGCATGACCAATCTCATTGTTGATGCAGACCAAGCCAATCATGGCATTGTACATGTCAAGGTGGGCATCAACCCACCATCCACATTATTTTCCAAATAAGGATAGCACGAGCAGCATCATTTTGCTTTGTGAGAATATCAAGAGCATCAGTAAAGAATTTCAAACTTGGTAAGCAGTCATGTTCCTTCATAACTCTAAGAAATTTGATGGCCTCATCAATCGCAGCCCGCGAACAAGAGTGTCAGGAAGTGATCATAAGCAGACACATTTGTTGGGCTCCATCCAACGCGAACAATCATCTCGCCAAAAGCACTCTTAGCTTTTGCTACATTCCCTTCTTTCTCCCACCCTTCCAATAAAAACAGAACGTGTCCCCGTCAGGAGGTATCTTTTCCTTTATTTTTCCAAAGAATTCCATGGCTCTTGAAGTTTGATTATCTTCACGACACATCGCACTCAATAACGAATTCACCGCTACGACATCTTGCTGAATCCCATATCTGTCCATAACTTCAAAGCTCATCACAGCCTCATTAAACCTACTAGCCATGCAATAACTCTCAAAAGCAGACACACAATGTGACAAAGAAAGCGCCCCTTCTTGCTTCATTGATCGAATTGCATCCCACATGGGTTCAAAGAGTGGTTCTTCCCCAACAGATCGACCATTACGTTCCACGCACGGCCGTATGCTTCTTTAGCTGCTGCCCCGCCCAGCGGAAGAACTTCACCGCAGAAGAAGGGTAGTTGTAGGAAAGTTTGAGACTTCATGGACAGTATCCGCAGAAGGTTTGATCCGGCGGAGGAAAGCGCTGATTCAATATCATTAGGCGATGCTCGAGTGAGAATATCGCAGATGGTTCTGGCTGACGATGAAACTTCCGGTGCGTCAAAGTAGGATGGAAACTGATAAGCCTTATGCGATTTTGGAATCGGCGATGAATGCCTAGGAGTTTTCGATGAAATACTTTTGGGTGGATATCTTAGTCTACTGTTTCTAGGGTTACCAGCCATGGCCTCCATGTTATGTTTGGAGGAAGAGGCAATAGAACCCTAAAATTCGAAGCCTGAAACTTCAAAATAACGAGTATTCTGGAGGAGAGGGCATCAGGGCATGCATTCAAGCAAGAATCAAAGCTATTAAAAGCTGTAATTTTGAATCGCGCAAAAAGAAATAAAATGAAAAGAAATAAATTAAATCTCGAAACAGAAGAATTGCGAAGACAAGGGGCTTTACTTCG